>NW_026459153.1:0-68660 GCF_021730395.1 Mercenaria mercenaria
TTGACACGTCTTAGTTTTATATTTAGCTGTAATAGTAGGATTTGTATAGAAGCATTATAAGATCATATAAGTAAGCACCCAGAATGTTTTAGATATATCTTATGCATATGAAAGTGTTTTTCATTCACGCGATTCTGCAGAGTTTAGTTTATCTGAATATTCAGTTTTTGATCTGTATTATGTACATTTTTTTTTTCATTTATACCAGTGAAACGCATAGTATAAATCAGGAAATATAATCTGGAAAGTTGATCCCTCGAAAGCACCGAGTACAAAGCAAACAGTGAAAATTGCAGACTCGGTTTGATTGTGTCATGTTCATGAGCAGTAATGGAAAGTGCAACACTTCCCACGCCCCTTAGCACCGGCTTAAGCAGTATTCAATCTTCAAATCTGAATGAGTTTAAATCAATGATCCCGAAGGACCAGAAAATAAAATAACACTGAAAAGTAAAGTCAGTGAGTGTGTGTGTGGAGACTCCTTTCTTATTGCATTATTATGATGAGTACAACTCCCTCTCCCTCTAAAAACAAATAATCAAATTAAATTAGAGAGAAGGATGAAAAAAATATGTAAGTAGGAATTAGGGATTGGGCAATCGGCTCGCAGTTTTCCGGTATTATTTTGTGTACTATTTGGGAGAATGAATGAAATGAATTTATGTTTGGTACATGAAATACGGCTCATATCAAGTTTTGGTTACAATCCACTAATTTGTGGCAGAGTTGTCGTCTCTCTTCCCTTAACAATATATTTTCCTATAAGAAGTGAAAATGAATGGATTGAGTTCATCAAGTATACAGGTAAATCTTCGTAAAATACTGGTCAAGTTCAATTTAAAAATGACCCACAAATTTCTGGCAGAAGTATAGCCCCTTTTCTTACTTAAAATTTTAGTGGGTTGGAGCTCTCGAAATACAGTCATGGTATCTTTTTTGAAGCAGGGAAATGATATATAAATTATCATTTAGCCTTTAAAATATTCTTTATTATTGATAGACTACCCACGATTTCTATGATGCCGGAGACTTAAATGATTTAAATGATGTATCCTTATCCATATCCTTAATACAGAACACTCGTCTATTTTCAGTGCGAGATCCGTCACCACAGGACTTAAGTATATTAGAACACGAACATACAATTGACAGCACAGGTAAATACATTGGTATTCTAAGCAACGTGTTCCTGATATGTTTATATTAAGATAAATCAACTAAACATGAAGTAACATAAACAATGATTTAGAATAATGATACATTTTTAAAAGGGGTAGGGTCTTATCAGTGTCCTTTAGATAAATATGTCAGACTAACATTTATAACAATTTTGTGAAACAATACATAATAAAGAGAAAAAATGACAAAGAATACAATAGGTAGTCAGGGATTGAGGACTCAATATTAGAACACGAACAGACAATTGTCAGCTTAGGTAAACACATGTGGCATGTACCTAATATGTTTATAAGATAAATAATCAGGACGCTGATACAATTTTTAAACCGTATTGGCCGCAGCCGTATATTTTAACTATATCAGAAATAAAATTTAACATATAGGCCGCTCCGGTATATTGGCCGCGGCCTATACACCACTAAGCGGCGAACATAATCATGTCGTATAAAAACTGTTCCCGATAAATATTCATTGAAATCGGTTGTTTTTTAGGTAATCACACTTTTTAATCTGTCAGATGCAGTGAACTGTCCAGTCCGAATGTAAGTTTTTTTGAGCTGTTTATAAAGATCCTCTCGGCAAAATTGTCCATTCTGTACATTTAACATGATTCGATTGGCTTTCAAAATGTAAGTGAAAAATTAAAACTGTTGCATAGGCCGCATGAAAGGCCCATTTAGAAAATAATAAATTGACGTATAGGCCGCTTCGACGCATAGACCGCACCCCTGAAAATTCCACTTTTTTAAACGTATAGGCCGCGGCCTATTGTCCGGAAAATACGGTATAACTTACTTCGTGAAACAATCCTTAAAGAGAACAAATGACAAAGAATACAATGGGTAGTCAGAGATTGAGAAAAAAAGCGACATTTGCATAAACAAATCAATTCACTTATTAAAGAAGCTTCTTGCTCTAACGATTTTAGTGTTCCGAAGAAACAATGGTCATGAACCGTACGGTAGTGGATCCGTAATGACAATCGGCAGTTCCCGTTTGATTATGTATTCTACTTAGGCAATTTTGCATTCTTCAGATGTAATTCAACTCAATGCACACATATTTTCCGTAGAAAACCAAAAACTCCCGAAAACGTTTACGGAAAATTTACCGATCATCATTATGGGCCCACTAATTACATACACCATTACAAAATATAAATCATTTGCAAGTTGTTGAAAAAGCCGTATGAATTTTAAATGTTGTTACATGTTCATGCTATCATATATAGTCCGTTATCGTAAAAAAACAGATGAAAAATCCCACGTACAAGTGACAGTTAACTGTTATGCTGCTAAACAATGTGCCGACTGCAAGCTCCATTAAGTACAAGATTTGTCAGATATATATGTTAAATAAATTATCTTTAAATGAATTAAAAGATAACTGTTATATAAAAATTATTGTTAATCTGGAAGTAATACAAGTGCAGTCTTAATTAAAAACTACAAACACCGACGTAATCAAAATATAGATACATACATACTTCATCTGAATGATTGAAACTGCAAAATGCAAAATCATAATTTTTTCAGAGCGTTCTTTAATCTTTAGGTTTATCGCTTTACTTAGTTTGTACATTGATAAGAAAAGAATTATAAAACCGTAACAGCAGTGCACAGCAACTTAAAAATAGACATTTTATCAGATACAATAGTGTGTCAATTACATGTTTATATTATTCTATGTTCCTCTCAACCTGGGCCTCATTCGTCTAGTACAAGAAATAAGTAGATAGAACATTGTTTCTATTTTCTATTTGTTGTAACGTAGCGCGGCCATTTAATACATCAAATCATAACCTTTTTACCAGTTTTTATTCAATATAGCAACATTCTTTTAATCGTCGTTGTGTGATTATCTTTAGTACATGAGTATCTGCGCTATTGTGGTTTACGTCGTAGTGCGACTGTTTTTAAAAAAAATGGCATTCCCTTGTATATTCTTCCTTGTTTAACTTTCCCCTTCGGATTCCTCCTCCACCCCCGTCCCCATTTCGCCACTTACCATTTCCTTCCCCTTTAATAATTTTTAGCTTATATTAATATGTACTTGTTGGATGTTTGAAGCAACCCGTCTGAAATATTTTTCCATTACGGCTTCTTTTTGTTGTGGGCCTACTATGTAAATGCGTAGCACTGGGGCTGTGTTTTTGGTGCTCTGTACTTCCGAGAAATCTACCCTTACTTATTATCTTTTATTAATTTAAATATAACATTTTCACGTACATAACATTCATTGACTTAGCATATCAACATGACCCTGCCCTAACAGTTCTCTTGTATCTATCTCCCCATCTGTCTACATCAAAATATGTTCGACATTATAAACAACCATCCGTCTGAAGGCTATGTACAATTACGCAACACCTGTTACATTACAAATCCCTTCATATCTTTCACAAAAAGTAAAATAAAAAAGGATTAATAGTAAATCTAAGGCATAACAAATCCTTAATATTGATTGTTAAGAAGTGTCGCCGAGGGTTCTCGCCAGATATAACTTAATAAATGAAATTAGGTTTTGGCTGCACGACTTATAACAGTTGAGTAATTTTACACATACATATTAAATGACAATTTACATAATATTAAAGATAAATACAATTTTTTCAGTAGTTAGGCGGCATCAGATTAATTAGTGCAAGCATAATGCAAATGAGCCGTGCCATGGGAAAACCAACATAGTGGCTTTGCGACCAGCATGGATCCAGACCAGCCTGCGCGTCCGCGCAGTCTGGTCAGGATCCATGCTGTTCGCTAACAGTTTCTCCAATTCCAATAGGCTTTAAAAACGAACAGCATGGAGCCTGACCAGACTGCGCGGATGCGCAGGCTGGTCTGGATCCATGCTGGTCGCACACCCACTATGTTGGTTTTCTCATGGCACGGCTCAAATATAATCGAGGAATTTCCTTAAACGTGGCGATTTCTTTCATATAAATAAAGTGCATCATTTTTATAACATTCATATGTAGCTTTACAATATTACCACATTGTACATTTAAAATAAACAGAAAGTCATTTGCGAAAGTCACATGTGTCTATATTTTCACAAGTATATAAAACAGTATCTATATAATATAACTTGTACAGTATCACGTTTGTCAGATAAGTGTCTGTCTGTTCATTTTATGGAAATTCCGTCTTTCTGATGCACATTAATCAGCTTGCCATACAAAGAAAACATAAGCGGTTCTGAAATTAGAAAGCAAAGTTACGTATCTGTTTTTACATTTTACATGTACATGTTTACATGTATCAACAGCCGTAAAATCACATCTTTCACAGATACGACATATCGTTTGAAACATGTTGATAATTTAAAATTAAATACGCGTACATACATAAAGTACAGCCTAAAAGATCAATGTATTTATATGCCTTGAACATGTATCCTTATCTTAATTCCGCGCATGCGTATATAAGTTAATCATGCTTCTTACACAAGTATATATGCTGAAAGTCGGATATCTAAAGTACATATTTTAACAATACTGAATAAATTTTATGCACCTAAAACATTTATTTTTCATAATTTTCTTTTTTAATTTCTCCTGTGTCCTTAAATTGCGTGCCCTGTTATATTGACAACAATATTCAATTTTCTTACCCACAAACAATGCCATAGATCTACATCTTAATAGTTCTTAATAGATGGGTCATTTAGACTTCTACAATTTTCCTGTTTATTTTGATCATTTAGACATTTCAATGTTTTTTATTGTTTTATAAATTATGATGGAATTTGTAGTGTAATGGCTAGGTTTTGTATTTTAATTTGGATATTTCTATCAGATATTTAAGATTTTAAAAACTGTATAAAATCTGTATACTTCATTAAATAACAAAGTCAGACGAAACTTGTCAAGTCTGTAGTAGCTTAAGGATGTTAAATATAAGTGGACAGGAAGTTAGATAACGTGTCTGCTGTGCTTTCCTGTATTGTCCTTTATAAACCCAATATACATTGTGCCTCACTCGGGGCGTCGAATTCTTTATGTGAGGAAGCCATCCAGCTGGCTTGCGGAAGGTCGGTGGTTCTACCCAGGTACTCGCTCGTGATGAAATAATGCATGAAGGGGCACCTGGGGTCTACCTCCACAATCA
Organism: Mercenaria mercenaria; assembly: GCF_021730395.1. NCBI lineage: Eukaryota > Metazoa > Mollusca > Bivalvia > Venerida > Veneridae > Mercenaria > Mercenaria mercenaria. Next base: position 5,289 of record NW_026459153.1, read on the forward strand.
AAGCTGAAAAGTCGCCATATGACCTATAATTGTGTCGGTGCGACGTTAAACCCACCCCCACCCCCAGAAAAAAAGTGATCACGGAGGACGGGTGACGGACTAGAGACGTGGTCCCGGGTTTTACTGACAGCTCTCAGGAGATGAAACTCAATTATCATTGTTAAAAGCTAGGCTGGATTACATTTGTCAGACGTTGTCTGTGTGGGTTCACTACTTAAGGTGACTATGTCTTAATAACTTGAAAGGGACTTGCTACATTCGGTGGACTTGCTACGTTTCTCGGACTTGCTGCGCTTCTTGGACTTGCTGCACTTCCTGGACTTGCTGCGCTTCTTGGACTTGCTGCGCTTCCTGGACTTGCTGCGCTTCCTGGACTTGCTGCTCTTCCTAGACTTGCTGCGCTTCTTGGACTTGCTGCTCTTCCTAGACTTGCTGCTCTTCCTAGACTTGCTGCGCTTCCTAGACTTGCTGCGCTTCCTTAACTTTCTACGCTTCCTAGACTTGCTGCACTCCTAGACTTGCTGCACTCCCTGGACTTGTTATGCTCCCTGGACTTGCTGCACTGCCTGGACTTGCTACTCTATGTGAAGACTTGCCCCACGCTAGGAGACTTACTTTGCAAATAATGCAAAGCTTCTGACAATACTGAGGAGATATCTTTTTCGGGAACAACTTTGTTTTGTTTTCCCGATATTCTGTCATTAAACATCAGGTTTCTTTATTTCTCTCAAAATATATATAGCAACGGCACGAACCGGATAGAAAACAATTGACGTTACGTCACAATACAAACGACGTCAAAGTAAATTAAAACAAAAGTGTGCTTCTTTTAGCGCCCAAAAATACTTATAACTTGAGTTTGGAAAATCATATCGACATGAAATAACCTGCAAATAAAAGCTGAGCCAATTTTCTATTAATTTACAAAAAAATAGTTTTATCTGGTTCGTGCTGCCAAAACAAAAATTACAATAAAAGTACAATAAAACAATGTGATGAAAGTAATCTTGACAACATTTATAATGAAGAAATTGTGTAAGTAGAGTGGTAAACAGAACTGTTTTACAAAGCTAACTCTGAACATTGATTATATCTTTGAAATTCGACTGAACATTTGTAAGTAACTGTGCATTGCTCTTCGTAGGAAATAAAAATGCTAGAACTGTCATAATGATGCTGGGTTTTAATCTGAATCGTAATTAAATATCTTCGTTGTAAGAAATACAGTGAAATGTCCCTTCTTTTCTATCAATATTAATGTGAATGTTACGTTCATTTATTACTGATTTATCTGAATTGCCCAGGTCATATTATTTCGTAGTAAAATAGAGAAAAGTGGAAACTTCACAGGTCGCTCAACACGACAGAAACGAAAATGTTGCAGGCTCGGTTTGATTGAGCCTGTTCATGGACGGTAGTGGAAATGCATGCTACCGTCCACGCCCTCTAGCCCCGGGTTGAGCAGAACTCAACATTTACACATGCTAAAAGTACAAAAAGCAATTTAGAGACATCCGCAGATGTATTCAAACGACGCTGAACATGGAACCTTCAATGATACACGTGTTGAGGCGTGTAATTCCATGAAGAGCGGCGTTTGGTCCCCAGATAAAGTAAAGGGTTTGCCCCAAACGAGAAAACAATGGGCAGAACTAAACAAACTGGAATTTAGGAAGGGGGTCTGAGGTTATGGAGCCTGCGTAAGTCACTGTTTACAAATGTTGTGTTAGAACTGTCATATTTTTAAATCCTTCACCGGAATATTCATATGAATATGTGACCATAATCTATCATGCCTTTTTATTCTCCATAGTTTCTAATATTACGTACAAGCTTGAATCAATGTATTTAAGTTCTATATTCTCAAATAGACACCGAGCAAAACAATACATTGTAACGTAGCGTTACCATTTAATACAACAAATCATAACATTTTAACCAGTTTTATTTAACAAAGTAACAATCTCTTTATTAATTTAGACATAAACTTTTCACGTACATAGCATTAAGTGAATGTGACCCTATCTCTCAACCATCTGTCTACATCAAAATATGTTTCAGCATATATTCAACTAGCGGTCTGGCCGCTATGTAAAATTACGCAATTCGTCGTGCCTTTTTCCTTGAATATAATTACTTTGACCGAGGAAATGGAGTATATAAATGATCAAGTACACTGGCTTAACTCTTGGGCTACATGTTTTGCGACAGGTTTGACAATAAGCAAACTTTCAATGTTAACAATTTATAGCACAGAACAGAACATAATATTTATTTAGATTCAAGCATTACAGTTTATCATTTGTCTCCGTAACATATTAAACAAATGATTTATAGAAAATACAATATTTCGAATCTTTCAAACCTGTTACATTACAAATCTCTTCATTTCCGCCACAAAAAAAATCAATAATAAAGGTTGAAATGTCTGAATGATGAAAGTAAAAAGCAAAATTGTAGAACTGTAAACGATCCATGTATTAAGGAGTATGAAGGTGTATAGCATTGTTTTAGAATAAGGAAATTGAATAATATTTTCCATATAACAGAGCACGCCAATTAAGGAGACAGGAGAAGTTCATTTAATTATTCTTTCCTTTAAGTGTCACAATGAAATCAAATAAACAGGAATCCCTAATTGCTTAGGTTTTAGAAATCCAGTGATATGATAGATCAACATAGCTTAAACTGTTACATACAAATATGTAATCACCAGAACACAAAATTCATTATGAAGGTGATACAGTAAACTTAATTTCATAAGTTTACGTAGCATTCATTTAAGAAATAATAAGTCCCCAAACGTGGTTTATCGTAGAATAACACGAGTTTTGAGTTCTTATGCGTAAGAATATATCACGAAGGCCGTAGGCCTGAGTGATATTTTATGTCGCATAAGAACGAAAAACTCGGGTTATTCTACGATAAATCACACTTTGGAACTTATTATTTCTATTCCAACACGACATACAAGTATCAACAGTGTTAGAAAATATGGTAACTACTTTTTACGACCGTGCTACGCACCTGAATCGGATGACATCATTGCACGCGAATGGTTTATTGCAGAATAACCCGAGATAGACTTTGCTCTACATGTATGTAGGTTATTTGCTGGTCGTGTTAGAATATTCGGTATAGTCCTATTCACATTCACACAATTGTATGCGATGAAAGTCATTTCTGTTCTCCATATATAGAATACGCCAGTTTGCGTATGGAATTCCGTTCAATTTTTGTGTGTTCACTGATATTCTAAAGCATAAGGTACAAATACTGACATCAAATTCTGAAATTAGAAAGCACACTATAAATTCTGTTTAACATTGCATGTAACTCAGATATATGAAAGCTTATTAATTTGTATTTTAACACATTTTGTTCTGCACGATACATGTTTGTTTTTTTTGTATCCTTACTATTAAAATTAACATTTTTGAATTATTATATTAAGATGTATTAGTCTATGATTTTTTAATCATAAGCAATATACTAGTTAAGGATGAAAAACAATCAACTGATAGAATAAAACAAATTGTTTAAAAGTATAAGTGATAAAAGGAATAAAGATAAACAAATGCAATGTAAGATTTTCTGTTGGTGTTCCAACGACCATAGTATCAGAATCCGTAGCTTCTTATGCAAGTCCATTGCCATCGTTCGTTGTTTTGTTAAACGATATCCACCAAAAGAGATGTTATCATCGTTGAATCGCCGAAATCTCGTTGATCGTAATATATCCAACTCGATTGTGATGTCTTCTTTCCTACATGCACTACAATTTTCTAAAGTTCTGCGAATTAATTTCACGTTAACATCCTATTGTTTCAGCTTTTCATTCAATAAAATGCATTAATATTTATGATACTGTGCATGCTATGTCCATTTATTACGTTTTGATTTGAATTGCAATGTTCATATTATTTCGTAGTAAGTCACTGTTTACAATTGTTGTGTTAGAACTGCCTTTATTTATAGATCCTTCTTAAGAATATTCATATGAACAGCGTTCATAACGTAGCGTTGACACCGGGCAAAATCAGTACCTCACATAAACGAAGAAACGCTAGCAAAACATCAAATACCGGTATTATACCGTATGACCCTAACATAGAATTAAACAAATTTGCAAACAAACCAAACAAAAACTAAAAACTATAACTACACAATTAAATGATTAATATTATCTGTTATGCTTCTACATGGGGTACAACATCTTACTGCACTAACAGCAGAATACACCTATGAATGACCACAACCTGTTTTTCCATAAATAACAGACTATATACTCGGCTTAGTATAGTGTGGCGTTTTTTCAACATTCATAACAAATCCCTACGGCCTATTTGTATTAATATTACATACTAATATGTATTATAACATACCTGAAGGGATTTTATATTATATCAATCTTTTTGAGACGAGGTTGACAAGCCTGCCTTGAGGCTACGAAACAAATGTATCAATTCAACGTAATTAATTTTAAATACTCAAATAATTATTTTGTGGTGCCTCTTTAAAGAAGCACCACAAGATAACTGTATTCTTTTGTATTTCCATGATGGTAACCAAGTTAAGAGCATACTGTATTATGATACAACATTTTTTGTTCTGTATTGAAGCGTTTTAGTGAAGAAAAATCATAATTATCAAATATGTAATCTTTTGAGTTATCGTGCGGGATTTATATCATATATTTTGCATCTATTTATGAATTATAGCCTCGTTTCAGAGCATTCTCCAAAAAAAAATCCGATGCGCGACGGGTTCGTAACAGTAGGATCTTTCGGTTAGAGATACTGCCAGTAGGCAAAATGTTTTTGTTGTTTATTTGTTGGATATTCTTAAACATATCCAGATACGATGCAGTGGTTCATATTTTTTTAAATATGGAGTTTCAGCTTCAAACTCTAGTTTTCATATAATACTCGTTCGGGTTTTAGTTGTGGACCTTTGCCGAGTGGCACAAAATGAAATGTTTCATAAAATAATGTAATATAGATACAAGTACAAACACACGGAATTATAAAATATTGTTCGAACTGAATTCGAACCCATGGTAACGTGTTTCCAAGTTGGAGAGCTTACCACTATACCACTGTGCCTTTGGTTAACTAAGTTGGTTATTTTGATTTCAGATCCCAACCATCGCGTAAAATTACGGAAACCCCCGCCGAAAATAGTGATGAAGATTAATGAGTGCCAGGTCAATACTTACGGACAATACCAGTCATATTTAAAAACAATAAGCACTGGTCATAAATATGATATGAAAATACTCATGCTCTGTTGACACAGTGCTGTAGATAAGTTCCAGGTTAAACACTTCCTCAAATATCACAAAATAATTGTTTAAATAGTACACAAAATAAATAGTTTATGTACAATCATATGCCAAGAATAAAACATTTCGTGAACACACATTTAATTCATTTTCTTATATTTTTATCGTGTTTTCCTCGAAAAAAATTATTTTCCACTAGTTAATACATGCTGGATCATTTTCAAATAAAAACTTTCAAATTCGAAGAACAATAGAAATAAGAAGAAACAATAGTAAGATGATGATGATTTTTTTTTTTTGAATACGGAATGCATTGATCCCTATTTGAGTATAATTGGATACAAAATCAAAGGCTGAACTTGATTGAACATTTCATTTTCAACTTCCACTTTTAATTTTATTACAAGTATCATGCAAGCTGATTGCTCATGCAAGCTAATTGCGACAGGTGGTAAGTTCTGTGATATCAGGTAATAAGACAAAAATTTTGATTTAAATAATTGATCTTTAAACATTCTCCTATATAACTATTCTCCATTTAGGTAATACAAATTTTAGTCATTTTGGCTATGAAATGATATTTTCCATTTCATTGTAATTATGAATTATTATCCATTTTAGGAATAAGTTTGTTAGTTACACGTACGCATCATATATATTATCTGGGCTTCGCGCGGCCGGTCGTCGGCTACCCAGAAATAAATATTATCCATTTCGTCATTGGAATTATTCTCTATTTCGTTGTAGTTATGAATTATTATCCATTTCAGTAATAAGTTTGTAAATTACAGGTACGCATCATATACATTACCGGGACTTCGCACAGCCGGTCGTTGGCTACCCAGAAATAAATATTATCCATTTCGTCAATGAAATTATTCTCCATTTGGTTGTAGTTATAAAATATTATCCATTTCAGTAAAAAGTTTGTTAGTTACGGGTACGCATCATACATTACCGAGGCTTCGCGCGGCCGGTCGTCGGCTAACCAGAAATAAATGTTATCCATTTTGGCAATGAAATTATTCTTCATTTGGCTGTAGTTATAAATTATTATCTATTTTATCCATTTCAGTAATAGGTTTGACAGGTACAGGTACGAATCATATACATTACCGGGGCTTCGCGCGGCCGATCGTCGGCCACCCAGGAATAGATATTATCCATTTCGGCAATGAAATTATTCTCCATTTCGTTTTAGTCATACATTATTATCCATTTCAGTAATATGTTTGTTAGTTACGGTATGTAGTATATACATTACTGGGGCTTCGCGCGACCGGTCGTTGGCTACCCAGGATAGCCGGACAACTGTAAAATATCACTATATCAGATCATAAAACATGTCATCAGGATATGCCAAATGAGTAATCTTAGACAAACTGTTGCAATAGTTTCAGTGCTAGGGCTTAAAAATATCTTACTAGGAATTGGACAGTTAGTACCCTAGTATAATAAGTATTTCTTGAAGGGAGATCCGCAAGTAACAGAAAATAACTGTTTACCAACTCTTCTAGAGCTGGACATATAGAGGGGAAAAAAGCCAGTTCAGTGACAACGCCTTATCCTGTCATAAATTACCTCCTTAAACAGTGTTAAAAATTATAGGAATTAGCTAGGGGTTCGGTTACCAGACCTAAATTAAATATGACTGCGAATCCAAGCTGATAATACACACTTTTTTGTCTGAAGTAATAAATATTTTATGATCATGCGATGTCATTCCCAATTACACGCAGGCTACTCTAAAATATTTGAGAGTGCTACCATTTGTTTATATGGATACAGAAGACGACCATACTAGTCTACTGGTCCGCAGTGAATGCAGTCATTTTTGCAGTTCTAAACTAAATTTTGATTGGTCTATTCGCTCGAGTTTAAAATTTAGAAACGGGTCAAGGAAAATACACGGTGAGCGTGTAAATGTACGCGCTTAGCGTGTAATTTATACGCTTAACATAAATTTACACGGTGGGTGTGTAAATTTACACGCTCACCGTGTATTGTGGTACCGCTCGAGCGATTTCAGACTTTTGACCCAAATGGTACGTCATATGAAAGTGGATAAACGTTACGTTCACATCGAAATTGAATTAAACTGGGGTGTGCCACAGCGTCTCTTTCGTTTCGTAAGAGCTACCATTTAAAAACAGTTATAAATAACGTTTAAACATGAAAGACGTGCTTTTTTTTCAATAAACTCGTTGTGATTCACCATTTTTAGTTGGAGCTTGCTCGTTAATTTACCTAGAACTGCAACGTTAACCTCGAGCACCTTCATTCTGCCTAACCAGTTTGATGATTTTACAACACGTCTCCAATTTCAAAACAAAGAAGTATTTTTAAAAATAAAATCCACTGCAAATAAAAGAAAATTTGTGTCAGTGACATAATGTCGTCTTAAAAAATCAAGAATATACAGCATCAAGCAAATATGCTTGACATAAATCTAAACGAAGGTAAAATATTTTATGTATAACATGTGTACATGTCTGATGATTTTTTGTTACACAAATTGTAATACAGTAAAATATTTACTTTTTGAATTTTCATTTATTGTAAAGATCCCGATCGGAAACAAACAATATTCCCTCAAAAATGGTAGACAGGGTATACACTGAGATAATTTCGAATTGGTCACATTTATGAATATACTGCACCAAGTGCTCCGGATATCCATAATTATCATTGATTCGCTTTAATATACCGATGATATAACAATTTTGTTAAACTTCAATTTACAATTTTTTGTAATGCAAGAGGTATAGGCTTTTGGAATGAGCCCCTATTACCCCCCCCCCCCCCCCCCCCCCCCACCCCCCACACACACAAATTTAAAAGCAAAGTATTAAGCTCCTTTGACTAAATTTATCATTACCGAATTGAACCATACATCAACTTACTTTCCACATACTCAGGAAGGATACGAAACGGCAGACGCTTCAAGTGGACTTTCAGTAATTTTCAGATTATGTAATTTAATCAACTATTTACAGTTTAAGTAAATTAAAAGACAGCTGCAACACAAAAGATAATCTTAACCTGCAAATGATATAAATACAGTTTGAAAAAACCCTAACACTCATGTAATACAAATATGAATTAAATATAGTTTAAAGTGGATAACTGAAACTTCAAAGTGCCCGATTAGAAATTTTTGTTAAGAGTGTGTTCAAATTGTTAGGCCTATTGCTATATTTATTTTATAAACCGGTTATAATATATTAATTAAATGATTGTTATCATTAGATTACAAAACATATAATGCAAACAACTTAATTTTAGTACCTCCAAAGCCGAGCCCAAATCCTTCAGCTCAGATGATAAAACAGGAAAAAGAAAGGCACGGTTTTAAAGATCGAGGTGTTGCCAGCCAGACACAACGACAGCCAGGTAAGATTTAATTTTTTTGTAAAGCAGCAAATAATGTTACGTAATGTTAATGCTTATGATTTTGATATTTAACAGAACATTTAGAAATTTGAATGTCTTAAAGCCATAGTAAAGACAAAATAATGCATGAGTTCAACAGAGGAGTGGCATTGACAAAATTAATAGTGTGTAATTATTTTGAGATATTATATTATTAAAAGTCTTTATGTTAAAGGTTAATACAGCTTATAATAGTGCATATTCATTGTATAATAATTCAATTGTTAAAGTATATGCAACTGTCCATTGTTAAACGCTGTACTGAGCAGTTTAAGAGTAGTTTATAAACATTGGATTTTCCCATAATAGCTGCTTATAGATATTATGCTGATTGGACTGTGTTAAAGTGTTTTTTGCATTGCTTTGTTGGATACTCGCAATATAACTTTTACTGTATTACAATAGAGCACAGTCAAACTACTTTTAGAATTGTATATCATATGCTTACAACGTTTAATAAAGCCTCTTATGCTCTTCTTCGCTTGGCACTTAGCATTAAAAGGATAATTACTGGACTCGTCATCCCGTTGTCAGTATAATGAGACTTGGTGTGATATTCCAGTAATGTAGCACTATAAAGCTTGGCAATTTGCTCACTGCTGCAAGTAGACACCGTCATTTAAAAATGTTGAAAAAGACACTAAATCCGAACACATGCACATTATGCTGTAACGCCTTGGTATACAGTAGTCAAGTTTATCTACCCTGTACTGTGCGAATTTCCAGTGATAAAATGTACTTTGGCAGGAATTCAAATTAAAATCCCATACGTCCGTGATTGCATATGACATTGAGAAAGTGTCACTAATATTTGAATTTGATACTACCTTTATCAAATTTGTAGAATATGTTAACCATGAATGAACAAAGTTAAAATATTCTACATTTACAGTCACTATTATTGATTACAGATTTCGATTTTCGTATTGTAAAAAAATGATTGGCAAATAAGCGGGCATATCGTATATTCCGTCTGTAAATATTTTTTAGAATCCCTTTACGAGTGGACTGACTGTATAAGTCGGAATGATGTTACAACAGCAAAAGACTTAGTAAAGAGAAATATTCTACCGTCTAACAGCAATCTCCAGGAAGCATGCCATATGTTCGGGAGACAATCTGAAACATTTTCTGATATTTGTAGTATGATTTGTCAGCAAACCAAGGACGCGATAGAAGATGTAGTCGATGTATGGGCATGTTACTGTATAACGGAGTGCAATTCAGACGGCAAAATAACTGTAGTTTTCATTGTAATTACTACGGATACGTCGAAATCGATTCAGCTAAAAGACTACAAATATCATTTCATTTGTGACAAAACTTTTAGCAATGAAAGCGAAATCGTACGTGCGAGGGAGTTATCAGATGGAACAGTTGATATATCAAGTATGCGTGAAACTCTTGAAGAGATGAGAAAATGTATAGCCCACCATGCTGATGATCTTCTTGAAAGGCATAGTAATATTAGCGTTATAATGCCTAGTTTAAAGAAGTCGAAGGGTTATAATTCAGATAGTCATACCATTATCGACGAACCATGTATTGTACTCTATGTCCCTGTAAAAGGTTATATACCGATAAATGAGGATCCGTTCCAACAAGAACTTGATGGATTTAAAATAGATGTTCTTGAAGGTAAATTCGAAACATATGCTGGAGGACCAAACGATTTTCATGATTGCCTGAAAATGGGACTAGCCATCCATGCAAACATTTTTGATAGTAATAAACATTTACTTGGTGGGACACTTGGAGGATTCGTAAACCATCCGGTGTACAAGATGTGCGGAATAACATGTGCTCACGTCGTTTGTTCCAGCGAAGAAATGATGTCTGTTAAGTTGTGTGGTACTAAAGAAGGTTTCGATAAACAAGTATTTCAACCAGTGAAGCAAGAATCTGTACCATTCGGTAGAGTTAAAATGGCTGTTTACAAACATGGTGATGAATCATTACCAGGGATGGAAGCTGCTCTTTTTGACATACAAGAAAGACATCCAGAAGATGGCAGTTTTCCATTGGCTTTTAATGACATACAAGCAGGTACACTGTTGCTTTATAGCCTAAGATTATATGCCGTTTCATATTTTTAAAATGATATTACATTGTTTCAAGGGCTCTTTGACTGGACGACATTAGTGTTTTCACATTCTTATAGAGGCCCCTTATTCGTTTGCGAGTTCATATTCTTTATATTATATCGTACGTAAGTGCAACTGTGTACAATTTTGTTAAGGGAGATTGTTTTCTTTCATCACTTTGAATATTGTATACAATAAATATATAGAATAAAGAAAAAGGGTCTTCGAGTGGTTAAGATCGCTGACTTCTAACCACTTGCTTTAACCGATGTTGCCTCGAGCCTCACTCGAGGCGTTGAATTCTTCATGTTTGGAAGTCATCCAGCTGGATTGCGGAAGGTCTTTGATTCTACCCTAATGACCTTTAATTGTGTAGGTGCGACGTTAAAGCCAACATAAACTAGAAAATAATAAAGTAAACATTAAACCTAAAATTTGATCATCTGTCAGATTTTCAAAATGATATATTTTATTAAGTAATTAATTTGATTTCTTGAAATATGATTTTAATTTCATCAAAGCAGAAGTACCTTGGTCCAAGTAACCTTAATACAAATTACACATACATGTATCCGGTACAATGACTATATTGTTATTATTTTTTAATTTGATTTTCGTCAATTCCAATATCATATATTTGTACTTTTGATACTAAACTTTATATAGCAAAACAATAAGTAATGGTTTTGTTTAAATTTAAGTGGGGTCATAATTGTTAGATAACATTTTACAGTTTTAAATCATTTGTAAACGAAACCACAGACACTTGGGGTCAGGACAACCCCCAGCCACCCCACACTTTTCAGCCGCAGCCAGCCTAAGTTGAGCGCATATTCTTTAGCATTTTAACCTGTACTGAGCATAGATGACGATAATAAAACGCAATTTGCAACATTTCAGCGTGCTATACAAAATGCTTTTAAAATAAGATTTGCAGCAGTGACACTGACAATGGGAACACTTGTCTGCCGCTTGAAACCCAGATTTGTACTGTGCGTATCAATAACCGGGTGCAAAAATTAATATTCTAACGCCTATATTATACCGGATCATCATTTCCTATGATAAAAATCTAAGTTTGGTACCCGCGTACGCTATGCGCAGTGCAAAGCAGGGATCTATTCGCAGGGAAGTGTTCCATACAAGTCAGATTGGTCGATTTTTGATAATTATTGATTTGATTTCTCGTCGGAACACAAACGTCAGTTGTCAGGACCGGTGTCATTCGACAGAATGATTACAGAACAGTCGACTGATACCAAAGATTCATAGGTAGGTGCTAATTTAAAAGCTAAATCGACTATTGTTTTCTACTTTCAGTTTCACTGTTTCAAATCTTCTTATTTAAAGATAATTCATGGTAAAAATGCATTTTTTAAAATAAGCCTTAATGTTTCAAAATGTGTTTAATGATTGTCATTTGTGCTCAGAACATATAAAATGCTAAAACACATTGACTAAACTTAAACAGGGGTGGAGGAGAGTGGGGTGGGTAGGGGTGATCCTGACCCCAAGTGTCTGTGAACGAAACCCCGATAAAAAGACCACCCTGCTATCAATAAAATCCGACTATTTTTTAAGCACCGTAGATGGTATCATTCGCATGGTTTTACTGTAAATAGGTCATTACCTTTTAACTTTCAACATTTTAGTTGGTCCTCCCCTCAACATTCATCTTTCAACTTCTCAACTTATTTATTTAATTCAGTACATATAAAGTTTATCAATTTGAGAATTTTTGTGCACAAAATATAATTTTGTAAACTCTAGATCTGCATCCCGCGTTATCTTCTTTGTGGACTATTAAGTATCTAATACTATATTTATCTGATATATTTCGTCTTCTTCAGGGTTTGATGAAGACCGGCCGCTGACTTACAATTCAGGAGTTGTCTGTGAAGCGTCGACCATTACCCCAAGAACTGAAGTGGTTAAATTCGGCATGGCGACTGGTATTACTAGAGGGAGCTTTGCCTTACAAGGTGCTGTCGTTCGCAAAGAGCGAATGGAAGGAAATAGGGGCAGCTTCGGATACAGTCTTAAAAATCAGTTAGTAATTCTTCAAATAGGAGAGGAGCCCTTTGCAAAAGCAGGTGACTCGGGGGCTTTAGTACTGAAACATGGCGATCAGCATGATTCTATTGGAATTGGCATTGTTGAAGGTGGTATTAAGGGGAGAGTGTTTGTTACGCCTATATGTGATATTCTAAGAGCTTTTGGGTGTTCAGAGATGCACCAATTCAACGCCAATCAAGTCTTAAGAGATGGCTTTCTTTCATCGGATTCCGAAATGGATGTCAGTGATTAGTAAAATGCGAAAAAAAGTAACAAAAGGTGTTGCTAAACGCATTGTGATAGTGTCCTTTTTTATATTTCTATACTAACCTCTACGATAAACAACAGTCACTACTGAAAACTTTTCCTGGAGTGTATAATGCTACTCGCTTTCAGATTTGATGAATTTTTTCAACATGTTCATTCTCGCAATATTAAGCATATGATGTAAATATGACATTAAAATGTTAGAGTGAAACAAATGTTATGCAAGAAAACTGCTGATTTCCTCTATTATTTCAAAAAAGTTGCAGCAACTGTTTACTCCTTTCTGCAAAATAATTTTGGATGCATTTTAGAATATCTTGCAGAAGTCATTTGTCAATTATTTTTTACCACTGTTTAATTTCACAGCACCTACAATTATTGATATATCTGAGCGAAACATTTTGTATAAATTTGTGAGCGAGTCGCTTTAAACAAATCATCAAGGCGGCCATATAGGTACACGTTTAATAGTAACTTTAACGTGTAGATTAATCAATTTAAAAAGCTTTCAAAATTAGACAAAATTATGGTATAGTTTCATTCCAAAACCCTCGACAAGTTAAGTTTTTATCGTATTTTCCTCTGTATTCGTAGAAGCACACTAAGAGATATACTGCGCAAAATATCGGATCACATATCAAAATTGCTCCATCGCCGCTATCCCGTTACAGCAAAGAAAAAAAGCACGAGATAACATAGTAATGTAGACGAAAGTAGGTGTTTAATAAATATTGACGACCTGCTTGACGATCTAAGGTTGATGGATGGTAAATTATTTCGAAGAGAGTTTGATTAAATGCATTGGTATAGTTTATTTTATTTTTTCTCTTTAAATTTCATGAAGTTTTCATATATTTACATTATACTTGCAGTTATACTATCTATTAACAAATACTAGTAATATTATAATACAAATATAAGTAAAGCTCTGCAAATTTTAAGAATTTCTATAGCCAAACTACTTGAGAGACGTGGTTACATTAGTTTAGTTCCTAACAATTATCTTAGTTGTGAAAAGTGTAGAAATATTAGTATCTGGTCGTTGTGTAAAGAAACTATTCATTCAAAACCCTTATGGAAATAAGGATTAACCTTTTGTAATGATAAGAAAATGTTTTAATAAATTTTCTGTCTCAATCGTAGAATAAATTTTGCTTCTAATCAAAACTTGAAAAAGAAAACATTTATTTCTATTGTCACGTAATGAAATACTTCGGACTTCGGGTAATAGTTTTGATTGTCGACATTTAATAAGTGCATTTATATAGATTGAAAAAGTTTCTTAGGGACTAAACCTTGCCTTGTACAATGGGTCCTCCAACTTGTATCATAACTTTGTTCGTAATTTTGTTTTTACTATAGAGGCAACATCTTTGCAAGATATCTAGTCTATGCTGTAAACAATTATATCGCAATGGTCTGAAGGCAGAAAATGTAAGAAAAGGGGGAGAGAAGCAAAATAAGACTCTCTTGAGTAAGTTCCGTTTGTATTGAACATGAAACTTCAATAGAATTAAGTAGTTCAATTGTGTGACAAATTAGACAATGTGTTTCATTGAAAAGCTTTATTTTTGTTACTTACATGGTTAGTATCGCAAAATATATTTACCAGAGCTATACTGTTTTGACGATATTTTTGTAGTAAACAGTACCTGGCGTAATGCAGAATACTTAGAATACTTGTTTAGTGAACATTCCTCTTTCTTTCGAAACGCGCGAATAACTTGACTTATTTTGTAATTATGTCGTTTTTATCAAATGCATTTGTTTCATATTTTTATATAAATCTGTATGCAAACGTAAAATGTGATGAATAATCATGTACTTTACTCAACTATTAAAATGTGTAGTATATACTGAACCGGAGAGCTAACCCGCCATTTCCTATTTTGCAAATAGTTAAAAAAAATACTGAAAGTACAATTCTCGAATTAAGGGGATAGTTAAATCGAGCTATCAATATACACATATCAAAATTTCAATAGTATAAAATTATGCAAAAATATAATTTTATTCATTTAACGACCAAAGCCCGTTTTTAAAAAGTCACAAAAGTGTACATGAAAGATGCGCTTTTAGAAAATGAATACATATACTTTATGTAGAGATGGTTCCTAACGACGACAACAACAAATCAATTGCAAAACTGAAGTTCATATCGCTAATCTCACACTAGCAATATTTTAACATAGCACCATGCAGTAAATGAAGGAACTTTTGACAGCGACATCGGCTTCGTTGTTTTGGTGGATTAGCTAAAAGAAGTTGATTGTCATTTCTTTTTAACTTACACAACCATTTCATATATAAAAAAGAACGTCTGCATTATATTAACAAATTTTCTGTAACGGCAGATTCCGAAAGGTGTATGCGATTCCGCACGCCATGGTCAGTATGCAAATTTGTTACATTTGTAAACACAAGGTGCGTGTAATAGAAAATGAAATAAATTCTTTCGGCACAGTGTTTGGTATGGTTATGGTGTGACCATTAGATAGAATATACATTTGTATGTCGCTCTATTTTTAACTCATACATTTTGAGGCCTTGATTATTCTTAGCAAACGAATATTGTAAAATGTTGTTGGATTCGACATCGTAAAATTCATATAGTCTATTATTATTCTTTCTCACGAATAATGTTTTCTTTCCTTTGATTATACCATACCTGTAAATTATAGGCAGTAATGAATAAAAAATATGTGACTCTGAATTAGTTCTCTTGAAAATGAAAGATAATGCTCAATTTTTTTGTTTGAATGATTATTTTTAGATCTTGAAGTAAAATATATATTTGGGAAACACATCCGAAACTATGCATATTTTGTTCAGTTGATAACTAAATAGTCCTAGTAGAGTTATCTGTCTCTGGCTTCACTTTTTCAAGTAGGACCAAATTGTTTGGATTAAATATTGCCTTTCAGCATGACAAATGATGTATGAAAGTTAAACTTTTATATAATTGAGGTACTCCGGTATTAAATTTTAAATTAAAAGTAATATCAGATGTAATTTGAATTTTCATGTACCATATCTAATTTATGGAAATATGAAAGTGTCGATTTTGATTTTGTACTAAGAATGTTTAAATTTCCCACATATATTATATGCTCTTTTACGGTAAGGTATGTACGGAAACGTATATTGACCCCCCTTATATATGCATCATATAACTTGAATATTAATGAAATATCTAATTTCTAAGATATGAAACTAAATATATGCTATAACTTTTACCACAAATTATTCTTGTAAAATCATATAAAATGTTTTGATCGAACATGTTTATGTTTATAAACAGAACGCTGGCCGAACAGCGACGTTGCTTTTAAATATTAAAAAAGAATAGTTATGAAAGTGTATGTAACAGATGTATATATTGACGTATGTTGGTAATCTCAAATGAAAGAAGTTACGTTTTATGAAGACAAATAACCCCTTCTTTAAAGATGATTTTTATCTCCGTAAATAAACATCTGTTAAGTATTCGTTTATAATTACAAAATTACGTCACCAGCGCGCGCGTTTTCCAGCAGTCAAGAGGGAAGATGGCTCGCCGCACCCCAATGAAATATTTCTTGAACCGGGTCTGTTATACATACACTTTGTATTCTTAAAACGATAGCTGACATCAGACATATTATTGTATCTTTTTTTAAATCTCAGATCTCCTAATGCAGTTTTAGTGAATAGAAATAAATTCTGAATTCTCGTTCGAAAAGAAAGAAAATGCTTCTAAAACCCTTTGCCATTGGTTTCTATGGTGGATGATTTCTGCCATTTCGTGTTGGCGGGGCAAAAACACGAAAATGACCGAAAAAACCTAATTTGTCGTGTTTTCGTGTTGTCGTGTCGGCGGGGCGAAAACGCAAAAAACGACACAGTTTACGCGAAAACTCTACGTTTAGAGGGCGCCGACACGACAAATTTATCTGTCGAGTTTTCGTGTTGGCGGGTATAAATATGTCGTGTTGGCGCCCTTTATTTGTCGTGTTTTCGTGTTTTTGCATCGCCAACACGAAAACATGACAAATACCTTATTTGTCGAGTGTTTGTGTTTTCTCCCCGCCTACACGAAAACACGACAAATACATTACTTTTGAGTTTACGTGTTTTCGCCCCGCCGACATGACAACACGAAAAACGCTACAAATACTTTTCATACATCGTAGAGTTACTCTGAAACCTATGGTGTCTAGTTTCTGCCATTTCATGTTCCTTCTTTTAAAATGTTGTCAAATAGTTTTTATACATAAAACATGTGATATTTGACAATCTTAATAACAGGATATTTGTTTTTTCGTACTTAAATAACACTTTGATAAATGCGCTTCGAGGATAATTATCAAAACATGTCATTCGATCAGATTACTTATTTATGTGGAATAAATAAATAACTTAACGGAAAAATTCGCTTATGTAGTGCTTTACATATAAACTAAAACAACAGCTATTGATAATTTGCTAAATATTTAGAAATACAGCTTACTTTATATATTAAATATATACATAATCATTTGAAGGACTACTTTCACATTCACCAATACATATAACTTGATTAAACCTTCCCATTCGTTTTATATATTTTAAATATATGGGGGGTCAATATACGTTTCCGTAGGTATGACAATGCTATTATTTTGTTTTAACTGAAATCGTAAAATGATAAATTTATATGATAGCATATATATATATATATATATATATATATATATATATATATATATATATATATATAATTTTTTATTATATATATTATTTTTTTGAAATTGTGAAAAAATGGAAAAATAACAAAGTGCCGGTTAGCAGTTTTATTCAGTATAGATAGACATAAAAAATAAAACAAAATGACTGAACGATATTAGTTTCATATTACGTTCGTCAATATATTTAATCCTCTATCGACATACAATTATTATGTATCTATACATGTGTTTCATTTACGTAACACACATAATAGCTAAAACAGTCTGCATTGTATTAGAGAAACATATTTTTTGTTTTGTTTTGTTTTTGGATAATGCTGCCTCATAGACTGGGTTGTTTTAAATTAATTATGTCCATTGGTTTGTTATATAAAAGGCTTTTATGTATGTGATTTATTTCTTGTCATTAAATATACGTTCCATCATTGTTGCTTTTTATGTTTTTTTTTATGTTGTTGGGTGGATGGGGCGTTTCTTTCGCTGGTTTTATTTATTTTGTAACATAAAACTTCTGTGTATTAATGTATTATCATTATGTTGCTGTTGTAATACTTCTTGCAATCATTTGCTATTATGCCTTACACGTACATGTATTGTGCAAATGACTTGTTAAGTATGACAGTATCAGACATAAATATACTTATTAATTGTACACAAGACTGATAATTCAATAGTATCTTTTAGATAAAAAGACTTGATTCCATTTTGGAATGAACCCTATTTAGTGTTGTGTGAATTACACTTTACTTTATTATGCCTCCTTCGAAGAAGGAGGGGTATATTTTTGCAGGTGTCGCTCGGTCGGTCTGTCGGTCGGTCTGTCTGTATGTAGACCAAACCGTTTTTGGATGATAACTCAAGAACGCTTGGGCATAGGATCATAATATTGACAGGGAGGTTGCTCATAACCAGCAAATGACCCATGTTGATTTTGAGATTAGTAGGTCAAAGTTCAACGTCACAGTGACCCGGAACAGTTAAACGGTTTCCGGATAATTATTCAAGAACCCTTGGGCCTAGGATCACGGAAGTTGATAGGGGGTTGGTAAAGACCAGCAGATGTCACAGTGGCCCGGAACAGTTAAACGGTTTCCGGATGATAACTCAAGAGCCCTTGGGCCTTGGATCATGAAATTAAATAGAGAGGTCAAACGTGACCAACAGATGACCCCTTTTGATTTTAAGACCAGTTTAAGATCATAGTAATTCGGAAAAGTTAAACGGTTTTCGGATGATAACTCGAGAACGCTTCAGCCTAGGATCATGAATAGAGGTTGGTATTGACCAGAAGATGACTCGTTTTGATTTTGATGTCAGTAGATCAAAGGTCAAGGTCACATTGACCTGAAACAGTTAAAACTTTTCTGGACGATATCTTGAGAACGCTTTGAACTAGGATCATGAAAATTGATAGAGAGGTTAATCATGACCAGCAGATGACTCCGATTGATTTTGAGGTTAGTATCAAGTCACACGACCTGGAAAAATAAAACGGTTTACAGAAGATAACTCAAAACCACTTGGGCCTAGAATCATGAAATTTGCTAGTGACCAGCAGATGACTCCTATTTATTTTTAGGTCAGTAGGGCAAAGGTCTCATTGACACGGCACAGTTGTACGGTTTACGGATCATAACTCAAGGACACTTGAGCCTAGGATCATGAAAGTTGATAAGGAAGTTAGTCATGGCAAACAGATAAACCCCTATTGATTTTGAGGTCAATAGGTCAGTCAAATGTCAAGATCACGTTGACCCGGAACAGATAAACCGTTTTCAGACAATAACTTGAGAATGCTTAGCTTAATAGGGAGGTTGATCATGACCAGCAGACGACCGCTATAGATTCTGAGGTCAATATGTCAAAGGTCACATTTACCCAGAACAGTAGAACTTGACCAAATCATTTCTGTTCCTTGTGCAATTACTAAATGCATTGGTGGCGGGGGGCATTTCGGGTCAGATCAGTAAAAACATTTCTCATACTTTTACACACACCAGTTATGATCACATTCAATACATACGTTATCTTTGCAAAAGAAACATGCTTTTCCTCGAGGGATTCCTGTGAATGAGTTGAGTATGTACGGGATATACGCCATTTCGAAAAATGTTTCTTCTAATATTTCTTTCTTACAAAATTTTTACCCAAAATTAATGCTAAATATCAAAATATGGTTAATTATGTACCATTTAACCAAACTGATTATACTTATTGCGAAAACGTTTGTTCACCCTTATTTTTGACTGACATTTGGCTAACATTGAGGTAAGATTAGCAATGGGGTAGGAGTCGGTAATTTCATATATCTATTAAAGTATATCAGATTTGGTTTTTATATTTTCCTGACTGATATAAATAATGATAAGCTACAATTGACATAAAACATAGCACTTCATACTACCTATGAAATAACTTTAAACAAAAAGAACTAAAAATATCAAATTCATCTTTTTTCAAGGTTGTTTTTGTTTTGTTGATAAATTTCTTAGATGCACAGTAACCCAAAGTTGTTTTCTTTCTATTCTGAAGCATTTTTTGTGTGTCATTAAAGCTGCAAAATATTTTCAAAATCTTAACGGCAGATTTTTTTTGTAGATTTTAATACGTTTGTTTTTTTTTTTTTTTTTTTTTGTTTGTTTGTTCTTTTTTTCATGAAAAGTGGCTTACGTGTGTTAGAGATTCACCTGGAGGGGATTACTTTTATTTACACTGTCCCATGTCTTTGGAACATGGTGGGGGTAAGAGTGAGGTTGGGTGCGCACCATCAACCGGTTTAAGCTCCCCAGTGGTGTTTTTGCCACTGACCGTTCTAAGGCGGTGCCCCACTGTGTTCCTTTGTTTGTTCGTTTTGTCCTTGTATGTTGCGCGTGTGTGTATGCTTATTGTTCGTCTTGTCCTTATGTGTTGGCTTTGAGTGTATGTGTGTGTGTGTTGTTCGTTTTGTCCTGATGTAAGCTTTGAGTGTGTGTGTGTGTGTGTGTGTGTGTGGTGCACGCGTTTGCGTGCTGGGGGGTTCGTTTTGAGGAGGCTTCGCTTTTGGTGCGTGGCATTCCCTGTTTGATATTTTTCTTTGTTTTTTTGGTAATTATATCAACATTTAAAAACGAAAGAGATTTGTTAGTGACATTTATGCTGATATAATACTGATATAAACTTGTATCAGACCTGAAATCCTTGTGACATTAAGTGGGATATTATAATGTTTCATAAAGTACCGCCATTTTTCAACTTTATCAAATTTCAGATAAGCTTAAACAGTGGGTGAAGAAAATGCTCTATAAACGAGTTCGGTGACCTGAGCTTTTTCTTCTCTTGTTTGTCTTAGAATCTTACGCTCTTCAAGTGCACATATTATGAAAACAAAAAATAAACAATCCTACATCCTTATAGCAATTTAAAATGACCAATCATCGAGAAAATTTTAATGATATATAAGATGTATAGCATAAAACACATTTATGTAAATTTGACTTGAAACTCACATTTTCTATGACGCCCCTGTTCCCCACTAACTCCACCCGTTTGAAGAAAATGGGTATATTGTTTTGCTCTGAGGGTCCGTTGGTCTTTTGGACTTTCGGTCCGTCAATAGATCATTTGGCTTCCGATCAACAACTAGTTTGTTCTTGTAATAATTAAACTTCGTAGGTAGACTGTCTGAGGTCAGTAGATGACCCCTCCTGTTTTTGGGTCAGTATGTCAAGGAGTAAGGTCACATTGACCTTGATCTGAAAACTTTTTTTTCTGTTCAATAATTAAAGAATGCTTTACCTAAGTAGTCAAACTTCATAGAACAATTGCCTTTGGTCAGTATACAAATATATTACCCTTATTGTTTTGGGGCAGTAGGTCAAAAGTCAAAGAGATTAAAAATGGTTTCAAGACAGCAGTAGTATAAGTAATAAGGTGTTTGAGCCAATTTTAAAATTTAATTAAAAAGATATAATTTATAAAAATCAACAATTTTTATAAATTATATAATTAAAACGTAAATAAGGTGTTTGGGCCAATTTTAAAATTTAATTAAAAAAAATAATTTATAAAAATCAACAATTTTTATAAATTATTTAGTTAAAACGTATATTTTTTTTAAAACAACTTTTTAATTTAAAATCAACAATTTTTATAAATTATATTTAAAAAAAAAAAAACTTTTTAATTTAAAATAACAATTTTTGTTAAGTATATTTTTTAAACAACAATTTAAAACCTATTAAAATAATTTATAATTGTTTGTTCGTTTCCTCTTTGATTGTTAACTTTTAGTATTTTATACAATAAATCGTACAACGGTACTTTGTCTTGTAACATTTTAATGAAAAATAAACAATAGTAACCACAGAGCGCACTTGTTTTGTCTTGATATTGTATATTATTATATTTTATGTTTGGGATGTAATGGCAGATAGCGGCGAGTTATCGTTACTTACTAGGTGGCGCAACGTGTCCCGGTCCATCATTCGGATTACTTCGAGATTTATCTCACACAAAAACAAAGAAAGTTTACTTCCGTGTTCTATAAATTCAATTTAAACGTCTTAAAATGCCGAAAACTTGTTGTTCCGTACCGGGTTGTCATGAAAGGGGAGGACATGAATACCCGAGTGATCCTATAAGAAGGGCGAAATGGGTACAGGCCGTTCGACGACTTGATGAAAACACAATGAAAATGTGGACGCCAACAAAATCGTCCGTCGTATGCAAGAAACACTTTACACCGGATGACTACATAAAGGAGACTATTTTTGGTATGATAATATGATAAAAACTGTATAATTTCTCGCCTGTAGCATGTTTTTGTATTGCAATTTGATTTATTTCAAAACGAAAGTACCAACTGACAATTATTTGGGAGTGGGAGGGGTAATGTTTCAATGTACTGTCTTAATTTATTTCATCATAAATAATGGGTTATTTGTTGGGTATGTAACATGTTTGACTGTCTTTCATTCTGTCAAGGACTAAAATTCAGGTTATAGGGGTCATTAGTCAAAATAATTTGACGTTGGATTGTTTTATATTTGTGACTGGCATTCTAAATGTCAAAACTTGGGAGGACCCAAATAATGGAGGATGAATCACAGTACAAAGTCATGTAGAGTTATTGGATTTATCGCGTGTATACGCACAGTAAACTGTAATCGTGTACAGTAAATACTTACGTTTAAATCACCAGCTTTGTATTTAGGTAGTGCCTAGCTGTCCGGTAACTGTATGCCTAGCCTGTGCTCTAGCAGTCCGTTAACCTGACGTGTTACCTTTCTGCCCGTTTTTTTAGCTGTGCGTTAATCAAATGCGTTCATGATTTATCTGTTTTTTGGCGTTTTTTTGGGTGTTTTTTTTTTGTCAAAATAGTGTGCTTGTTATTTAGTTGATAAATTGCTAATCATCAATACAATCAATGAATAGTTGTGCTAAAATGCAGATGTAAACTAAACAAAAGACAAAAATATTGAATTTTGGTCTGAGTTAAGCCTGGTATTTGTGTACAGGTTAATATTGCCATTTTCTTTGCAACCAAGGTAATATTAAAATGATAAATTCTATTTATTACACTTTCTAAATAAATTGATTACTGGACGGCTAGAAAAACACTAGCAGATAGGCTAGGTGTCCGGGTTCCCGCAAGGCTAGACAGTTTCTTGTGTTTATCCATGCAAGTTTGTACCTTACAAGTTAAAAGCCCGGATAGTCTATTTACAAATCTAGGGTATGACAAACGCCCTTGAAACGGGTATCTTGTATCTATAATGAAGTACGATATTGCTTATAAATTAAAATAAAATCATTAAACATGTCTTTTATTTCTTTATTTTAAGGATTGAAACCTGGATATGAACGGCTTCTGGCAACAGCAGTACCTAGTATTTTTCCTTGGACAACAGCGGAAGGGGAGACAGCAAAAAATAGGAAAGAAAGAGCTTTGAACAGAGATTATAGAAAAAGTGAATTAGATAGGTCTTGTAAAGAAGACTTGGAGAGAAGTTTTACTGAACATGTTGATTTCGCAGAAGAAGTAATAGAGACTGAGACATTCACAGCAACACCTCTATTTGAAGATGAATTCACTGTAAAAAACTGTATGACCCAGACTGATGAGACACCAATGTTCTCAATTGAGAGATTTTCTTCCAACAATGAACTGATACATTTTTATACAGGTCTGGAGTCATATGCTAAATTTATGTTTGTGTTGAATTCTTTGGGACCTGCAGCATACTGTTTGAAATACATATATTTTCAAATAAGTGGTATATCTGTTGAAAACCAACTGTTTATGACTTTGATGAAGTTAAGGCGATATTCAACAAACTTTGAACTGTCAACTTTTTTCTCAGTTTCTGAATCAAGTGTGAAAAATATTGTTTACACATGGATTATATTTATGTCAAAACAGTGGAGGGAAGCCAATATATGGCCAAGTCAGAATCTGGTGAGGTATTTTATGCCGTCGGATTTTAAATTAAAATTTCCAAAGACAAGAATCATAATTGATGGAACTGAATGCCCAATTAAGAAACCTAAAGCACCTAGAGCTCAGCAGTCTACATATTCAACATACAAGAACAGAAACACTATTAAAGTTCTTGTTGGCACAACACCTGGTGGATTAGTAAACTATATTCTGAAGCTTATGGAGGGTCTACCAGTGACAGACAAATTGTTGAAAGGTGTAAAATTGTAAATGCCTGTGACCCCGGGGATAGTGTAATGGCCGATAAAGGTTTTAACGTTCAGGATTTGTTTGCGACAGCAAATGTTCGAGTTAATGTACCAACGTTCTTCAAAAAGAAAAATAGAATGTCTGGGAAAATAGTTCTTAATGACAGGAAAATATCCAGTAAAAGGGTACATATTGAAAGAATTATTGGACTAGGAAAAACTTACAAGATCTTGACATGTCCTTTAACGGGCACGGAAACAAAGTTGTCATCACATATAACTTATGTCTGTTTTATGTTGTGTAACTTCAAGACGTGTATAGTTCCAAAACATGCTTAGCACATTGAGTACAACATAGTTTCTGTTGACAGTTGTTGATGTCAAAGAAAACACAACACTTTGATATAATAAATATGTATATATTGAATACTTTCTGCATATTATCAAACAAGAGATTAAAAACAAGTAAAATAAATCAATTTCAAAACTTCATTCTGTGTTTATTCCTGAAGTTAAACTTAGAAAATGAATACTTGATGTAGCATCAGTACAGATTTGAAAGATTTATGTCAGACCATTTTACTAACTACGCACCCATTTGATACCGTGATATCGTTTACATCACTGACATTTAATAATGATATCAAATGTATTCAAATATATCAGAAAATTTTTTTTAATTAGATAATCATTTTACCATTATTAATTTTAAATCAGTTTTATTGATATCTTTAAAACAATTTAATGATATCAATGATATCTATAACTCATTTAATAAAATCAAATTATATCAATAATTTTTACATCACAAAATGGTTTTCGATATCAATGATAGAATCAGGATGATTTTTAGATATAGGTATTCTATTTAACTGAAGATATTCTTGAAAAAATAAAGTTCTGATTCTAGCTGACTAGTCGCAGTGATTTTACAGACAGGTCAGGTTATCGAAAATAAAAACATCTGAGAGGTGTCTGTTTTCTTAATATATATATGACAATGAACTTAGTCTATATATGGCTTGTAAAAATGTTTTTCCAGCAGGACCATTTTGAAATGGCTTTCAAAGAAAGTTTTTAACTGGCCAACCATTTCTGATATGAAAGTGTCATTTCTTTCAATATCAAAATATTTGATGTCCCTAATCTTCAGGTTATCTGCTGAACAGATAATCAGTGAACATTTTTTAGCTCCAGTGCACAATAGCTGGCCTTGGATTTGATAATAGTAATTATGATTCATATTAAGAGAGTATTGTCCACGGTCGTTACAACTTAAATAAGGCACTGTGACAGGAGTGATATCTTTGTCTCTTGCAGAATAAGGACATTTTGCTTCAACAATATGCTTTGCATTAATAATACCATCCGGTGAAGATGCTAAAAATGGAAATTGTTTCGAGACCACTAAACCACAGGAATGCACAGTGTTGCCGGTGTCTTCCATAAATCTTGTTATAGCGATTGTTTCATGTTTGCGTCCATGTTCCAAGGCGGCCGCTTTAATTTCTCTTGTATCAACTAAAGATCTGGCTAGTTTATCTTTATCAGTCCGGTCAGTAGACTTGCAAATTTTACCAAACATCGAGGATGGTAGGCGCTTTGTACGTTCCTCTTTCCATAATTTATTCACGCTCTGGCCCATTGTTTTTTTTTCGATATCAATAACCGTTTCATCACTGATTTTGGTAACGAAAATTTTCTGAAGGAAATTCTCTTCTGGCGAAAGTTTTAAATAGTCATGATCTAATGCAACAGCTTTAGTGTTTGCTGGTTCAAAAGTTTGAAATATTGGCATTTTGGATATGCCAGGGAAATTCAAGCATGCATTTCTGAAATGGTCTTGATAGCTAACAGAATTTCTAAACTGCTCTGGTCTTGGGTCAAAGTCAATGTTTGTTAATTCAGCTGCACCAGGCATATCAAGTGTATCAGCCTTTAATGGACTACCTAAATATTTTTTACACTTATGAAAACTTTGCAATTTTTGGGTGCATGTTTCTTCCGTTTTTACTGTCTTTTTCTGGGAGAACATTACTGCACCATAAAGTACTGTGCACACATGTTTGCAGTGAGCATGTGGCCCCATACCAGCAGCACATTCACACTGTGCCTCAATAACTGACCCCCCAGAGTTAAGTTCAATATCTACAGTATAACACACACCTTTCTTCATCTCTGCATGACAACTTGATTAATATATACAACATCCTGTCCTGGTGACATACGGAAATATCTCAAAAACTGCTCATTGTATAGTCTTTGAATACGATTATCCAGGGTTTTCTCATGCTGTGCCAGATACTTATGCACACTGTCTAGTTCTGTTTTCGGAAATTTTGAATCCGAGTTGACATCCGCATATTTTGTGGGATCTGGTAATGTCATGTTGTATTCAGGCTCTAAAGTCTCTACATTTCCAAAGTTTTGATTTCTCTCGTAAGACACTAATCTGTAAATAGAATAGGGAACTATTTCAAATAAGATGTGTTACACGGCAGAATATAAATTCGTAATGAAAACGTTGAAACCAAACCCCACCCACTCACAGATGTATGAACAACAACGTAAAATAAAAATGTCTGGAAATAAAGAAATATCAAGAAACAAAGGAAAATATATTTTCTGGTCATTTATTTAGACTAATATAAAATAAAGCTACAATTAACTCTTCAAACATACGCTAAATAGCAAATTATACGCGAAATAAATGTTGACAGCGTTCATTTTCGCCGCGGCGGCATTCTACTTTCGTTTTCAAAATATCTGTTTTCTCTCTAAAATAACGGGAAATGTACGTACCTTTCAACCAATTCATTCTTACGTCCAGAAAGTCTAGCACCCCTTTTTTTCAATTCTGCCTTCAGTTGTGGAATTGTAAGTGATCCGAACTTAGATTCCATTTTTTAAAAGTAAAGAACGTTTGTTTTGATTTGTCTCAGAATGATGCTAATCGATAAGGGATTCTGATGGACCGGGAACAGTGGCGCCACCTATCGGTTGGCAGGGGAAGATAACCAACTATTATCTGCCATTAATTACTTCTTTTGGTGGAGGAAGCCCAAATAGATCGAAATACAAAACATTTCTCAGAAAACCTCTGGTTTTATCAAAGTACAAATTATTCAAGTAACAAACCCAATGTGTTCCAGATCCAACAGAGTCGTCTAAATTTATAATTCCACACTCATTGTTTGTTTTTAATTTTAATAAATTATTTCTACTAAATACACCTCTGAAATTTTTAATACCGAGCTGTGTAACCCATTGTTCAATTTCAAAGTTAGAAATTGGTTTGTTTATAAATTTTATTTTTTTTTTTACTATAGGAATTCGTCTGTAAGGTCTTCTCTGAGAATCAATCTGTATGCCCTGACCATGTCGGTTGCTTGCAACCCATGTGGACTGTGGTCCTCCCTTACCACTTAACAAAGATGTAATCAAAGGTATTCCTAGACTAGCAGCCAACATACCTAAAAACCCACCGTCTTGTTTTTGTTTTTGTGTTAATTTAATCACTCCATAGCCTAATAGTTGCCTTTTTTTATTAGGTGTAATATATGGTATTATCATATTTCTCTTATCATTAGCTACTGAAATCATACCATTCCCAAGTAACTTACTAACACCGGTACTGGCCAGTCCAGAGAGGGCTCCAATACCCAGAGGGGCTAATATTTTTGGGGCTATTTTTGCTGCCATTGGAAGAATTGTTTTTCCTAACAAACCAGCCAAAGCTCCTAAAAATCCACCATTTTGACCTTGACTGGACATTTGTTTTTTTGAAATTGTAATTTCTAACCCCTTCTTATTTCTAATAGACTTTTCAATTTGATTAATTTGTGTTTTTGTTAAAAGTAAAGGGAAGTTTCCACGTAATTGTTCATGTTTTAATCTAAAATTATATGGAGTTTTGTTGTTGTAGGCTCGGGCTAAATTTTTCTTTTGTCCATCTGTAAGGTTAACTTTATATTCAATATAATTTGATGACATTATATACTTTATATTTATTTTAATTTTATTTAAACAGTAACAAGTTCATTTCCAATAGTATTTATTTCAACTGTTTCTTCATACAATACAATTGCGTAAACACGAATATTAGCTGTTGGTGGAATATTTAACTTAACTGTTAATGTAATATGCTTAGGATCTTCTGTTATTACTTCCTTTTTATATTCCAAGTTAAAATGAACAAATCCAAATAAACTTTGAAAATTAAATCTATTTAGCAGACTTCCAGTAGTTTTGTCATTTTGTTTATAATAATAATTAATTACATTATCATATATTCTTGATATACTTGTGTATTCTATTTCTGGATAAAAAAACACCATTACCAACTTCAAGACGACAAGAGCTCAAAGTGCAATTATTATTTGCTGCATTAATTTTAAATGTATCTAATAAATGTGGATTATGTTCTTGTGAATTACTTTTGTCAGGTCGTTGTAAATAAACAAATACATGTTGTGGTTTTGTTACACCAGCTGTTATTCTAAAGGTTATATTACTTTGTTGTGTATCATTCGATTGTGTCACCATTTCCCGAAGGTATGACCACCTTGCTTTTGTAAATCTTTCAGCAATTAGATTAAGTCCAAATTCATTGAAAATTAAACGTGGAACCCATAGAATTAATTTTGTTACAATTACCCTACCTGGGTCTCCGCCAGCTCTAAAAATTAATTCATCATCATTTGTCAGCTGTAATATTATTTGAATTTGACTTGGAGGTAAAATATTAGTTTCTAAACCCTGAAAAAATGAATAATTATTTAGCGGAATCTTAACATTTACCTCATTACCACCTTGGATTAATACCTTTCTAAAAGCAAAACCTTTATTATCATCAGCGGCAGCAGTAGCAGTAGTATCTAAATAAATATATTCGTTTGTTCCAGTTGATTCTGCATAATCATTAGATAGTTCAACCAGATTCTTTACATTTACTACCTTATATAAATTATCACAATCATATACAATTTTCCCATTTTGTTTAACCATTAACTGATAAATTAATGAAGCTGCATTATTAATTAAAGCAATTTGATCTCCACCAGCATAATTATTACCATCAGCAAGTTTATTAACCTTAAAACTTACTTCAAAATAACCATTAAACCAATCAAAATATGAGCTTCTATCATTAATTGTAAATTGATATCCGTTTTTTTGTTGCTTAACATTATTTCCCAAGACAGATATTAAAGCTGTATCTAATTGAATAGGAGTTAGTTCATATCTTTCACAATATTGTTTTGTTCTAAACATGTATATATTATATATTATTTTATTTTTTATAAATTAATTTGTTAATACGTTTATGTGTTCCAGATCCTGACAATAATCTATTCAATCTTATATTAATATCCTCCTTATTATTTTTAAAGTTATTCTTTTCTTGTAATTCCTTAGCAATTAAATTGCCAACTGCCGGAGCAGGTTTCTTTTTAAATTCTTCAACAATTTTATTAGCAGCTAAATTTCCAACTTCCATTCCGACCTTTTTTGTTCCACTTTCTAACGCAGCTTTTCCTGCTGTTTCCAGAGCTTTTTTTCCAGCAGATGCAACTCCACTTGAAAACAATTTCGTTAAAGTGTCAAAGATACCTGTGCCAAGGACTGCGTCCTCGGAGACCACAGGTATACCGTGTATAATTTCTTCTCCTGTAAGAGCATTAACATAAACAAATATTCCTTTATTTTTATCATAAACTTTTTTACTCATTATATAAAAATAAAATTTAATTAAATTAATGTAAAACTTGTTTCAATTTTATTTAAATTAATTATTCTACCAAATATGTCTGTAATATATATTCTTATTGAATTTATCATAGTTTTATTAACTGCAGAATATCCAATTATCCGAGGTTCTTTTGTAAATGGATAAGCTCTTGTTAAATCTGCAGTACTTAAAGCATAGATAATATCACTGAAATTACCATCAACAAGTGAATTATCAATAAGATCACAATGAATATAAATTGTATCCACAGAGTTAGTTATATTTGGTGTTGTAGTTCCCCATTCAGTATTTCTCAATGCTTTTTTCTCAAATCCAAGCAATGTATGAAAATTTGACATTCTTAAATCCAACATAAAATTATCTTTAATTGAAATCAAAATTTTAAAACTACTTAAATCAAATTCCAAACTTATTGGAGCAATGTCTGATTTATCAAATTCATAATCATCATTACTTATTAATGTTTCCCTTATGTAATTATTAATATCAGTGTAACTGTAAGAACCATTTGTAAATATAATATCTTTCCAATCCTTACCATTATTATAACGAATTCTTTTATTATCATATTCATCACTAATATTATGCCAAGAATAGATCATAGTGTTAATACTACCCAAACCGACAACATAAGTTTTATTTTTATCTAAAATTAAAGAACGACCAAATCTGATTGTAAAATCACTATGGGTATTATTTTCGTAATTTTTAACTGTTTCAGAACTTAACACAATTTTTTTGTTCCATTTATGGTAGTTCGATACATTTTGTGCGCATGCGCGAATTATCTCGGTTTACGTAAAGTCGAAAAATTTAAGTGTGTTGAATTTTACTTATTTCTTGCTTGCTTTCTAAGAGAATCTTCAATAATCGGCGTCTTAATGGAAAAGGTAGAAGAAAACTATTCGTTGAGGCTTTAAATCTAAGTTTATCGCGGGATTTTTAACGACATTCACCGGTTTCGTAAAGCGGTCGTTTGTTTTGGCGCAATGCGGAAGTGTCGTCTTGATGCAGATTTTTGGCTGAAAAGCTGACGAATTCTTCGTCTCACTACGTCTGTCATTTGTTTTACGTTTGCCATCAGTTTTAGGCAGTAACTGTTAGCTGTCGAGAGTACCGGAACAGACTGTGAAGTATATCTATAGATCTAAATATGGTTCGTAAAAAAGGACAGTTTGTCTGGCATTCGGAATTCGTACACTAGTGATCCGTGAGGACCTTATCCAGTTTCCAGCATGGCAGGAAGGAAGGACTTATTGAATTGGACCACTTGTCAAGGCAGCTTACAAAAGTCAGAAATTTAAAAGCAGCCAGTCGGCGACAGTAAGCTTGTCTACATTTTCCATAAAATTTCCAAAATAAATACTGGGGAAAAAAACATGGAAATACATACGACATCAACACAAAATAGCACAGCACCAGAATGAATGCAGAAGTTGTCACGAGTGATGTGGCATTGTTCCTGTTCATTTATGGTTTACAGATTCCAAAAGTCTGGTGAGTCATGTAAAATATATGGTATTGTCATTTGATAGTAGATCATACTGTACTGTAATTGTTTATTAATTATTTTAGTTCATTCTAAAGCCCTCAACAGACGGTAGGTTTTTGTTGTACAACACCAATTAAATTTAAGATGTACAGCCAAATGTACGATGCTATTCCTTGATTTCGTAAATCTTTCTTGACCTACAGATTAGGACATGTTCTATTTTGTAAGATTTGAGCCGCGTCATGAGAAAACCAACATATTGCATTTCCGACCAGCATCTGCGCAGTCTTTTCCATGCTGTTCGCTATGAAACGGTTTCTCTAATTGCAATAGACTTTGAAAGCAAACATCATTGATCCTGATCAGACTGCGTGGATGCACAGGCTGGTCTTGATCCATGCTGGTCACAAAGTCACTATTTGAAAAGTTAAATGATTTGAGCTGCGTCATGAGAAAACCAACATATTGCCTTTCCGACCAGCATCTGCGCAGTCTTGTCCATGCTGTTCACTATGAAACGGTTTCTCTAACTGCAATAGACTTTGAAAGCAAACATCATTGATCCTGATCAGACTGCGTGGATGCACAGACTGGTCTTCATCCATGCTGGTCGCAAAGCCACTATGTTGGTTTTCTCATGGCGTGGCTCATTTGTGTCATGCATAATCAAATTCATGGGATATTATTTTTTATTAAGAATGGTTACATTCTTTTCAGTACCTAATGCACTATGTTTACTAGGTAAAGCTCTGTTATTTAAATGGGAGTGGAATACTGTCTGAATGTGAAAGATGTACAATTTTAAAATTGTACATCTTTGAGATAATTAGTGTTGTACAACTAGAACTTTACGTCTGTTGAGGCCTTAAGGTTATTTTATCTTTTCTGGAGTAATGGACCATTGTGCTTAAATATGTTTTATCATGATGATTTATGAATTAATTAACATTAATAAAGACCTAGTATACATAATTTTAAAATATTTAATTATAAGTAATCAAGTTAGTATTCTGTAACAATGCGAATTGTATTGATTGTCAATTTTCAGAACCAGATATGATTATGTCTATTTTCAGAACCAGATATGAGTAGAGTACAGTTTGAGAAATGTCTTGGTAGAACAGATACTAAGGAAATAATAAAGAGCAGAACAGACCACATTTCTCCTTCTTATAACTGGTAAAGTTCCAAGTAAGGGCGAGTACAATAATGCAGCCCCAGTGAGAGTTTGTGATGAGGTGTCAACTGTTAATGTGTGGTCGTTAAAGTATTTGAAGTAACATTAATTTATAAATTATCACTTCTGAGAGAAAGTTTTGCTGAGCTTTGTGCAGGATACTCTTAAAAAATACATGAACCAGAATTTTATATTATAAGTACAATGTCAGATGTACTCCAGACTTCACACATATGTTGATGTTTATACATATGTGGTGATTAATTTGTCAAGTGATGAAATTTTATGAATAATGTTAGTGGGTGACAGAACAGAAGTACAAAGTCAATTACAGAGGTCGACAACACTTGAGTTTAGGATACAGAAAACATCCAGTGATTCTGACGAAACAACATACATAGAAAGATTATACTAGTAAAATGAAAACTTTTAGTGTTTGGAAAAGTTTGGAAACAGGTTTACCATTGACAGAAGAGACAGTATTTACAGACTGGTCTACACTTATTTTGATTTGACTTTTACATGGTGATTCCTCCAGTAAACAGCTAGTGATCTGAGAGAATTGTGTTCATTATATCATACAGGTTTAGAGTGAATGTATGTGTATTTAAATCAATCAAAATTTTTCAAAATTGGATGTTGAAACTTTACAACTGTTTAGTATTTCAGTAATCAGTTAGGATTTTTGAGTGATTTCAATAAAGTACAAATGAAAAAAAATGAATCACTATCAGCCAAGATGATGTGCTATTGTAAAAGATAGAAAGAAAATTCACAAGTCAAATTAACTTGGTAAAAGGGATTTTAACAGAATTAAACTATAATTGGTGAAGGATTCTCATGTTGTATCAAATAGCTATAATGTATTTTGTAGTTCTTTGGATGTATCTTCTATCTATCTCTTTTCAAACTAAATTTTATCTCTTAAATCTACTGAAATTGCCATCAAAATAAAAATTTCTTTTAAAAACAATATATTTAACAATTAAAAGGTATATTCAACAAGCCAGTACTTTGTTATTAATCTTAGTCAATGAAATTTATTTTTAGACTTGTCCTATTTTTTTGATTCAGTTTCTGGATCCCCATTCATTAGTTACAGTACATATTTTGGGATTCCAGAAATTTTCCACATCCTCATTACAAGGTAGTATTGATTTTTCATTGGTCCAGTGGTTAACTAATTTTAGAATAAAGTAAAACTGTTCTATTAATAGATTTTCAGAAAATCTGTTTGAGTTATTTATACCCAGTATACAAATTCATGTACTTTTATTTGATTTGAACATTACTATTTAATATTATCCTGAACAAATTACAGGTTTTCTTTGCTTTATATTAGAGAATTTTGGTAAATTTCATTGATGAAAGCTCCAAGGTACTTTTCTCAAATAGTCAATTAATAGAAATTTTCAAATATAATATCTTGTGCAGTGAATTAAAAAGAAATTTATTTATTTCAGTACAAGTTTAAGTTAGTTCTGAACTTGAAAGATACTTTGATAGGTATTTGGTCTACTACACACTTTATATATTTCTATGGCCTGATTAGAAGTAGCCTGTTGGTTTAATTCAGTAACTTACTATAGGAAGAATTATTTAAGGTAGCTCAACACAACTTCTGGACATTAAGGTAATTTATTATCATATATGATATAAGATAATTTTCATTGAGAGTCCTACATACCAGAACATTTTTGAGTGACAATTAGGAATATTTAAGGTGGTTAACCATCTGTTAGAAAATGATAATACGGTACGGTACTGGGACTTGTTTTTGTAGGCAATTATCACAACATGAAATTTTATAGGTGCTGAATTGAAGGTCATTTCCTCCATGGTTATTGTCGTGGTGTTTATAACTCTCCCGCCACATGTGGTGGGGGTTACAGGAATGGTCTCTGTCCATCCTTCCCTACTTCCGTCCTTCCATCTTCCCTCCTTCTGTAACATTTTGTGTCCACTCTGTATCTCCTAAACCCCTTAAACATGTTGAAGGATTTTCATGAAACTTGATTCAAATGATCACCTCATCAAGACAATGTGCAGAACCCATGAGTCACCCATGTCGGTTCAAGGTCAAGGTCACAACTCAAAGCCTTCAATTTTGTGTCTGCTCTGTATCTCCTAAACCCCTTCAAGTTTGCTGTTAACAGACAGCTTTTGTGATATATCAGGAGCACATAATTCCGGACAAGCTGGTCTGATCATACCCAAAATCGAGTTATTCCAAGAGCTTGTGCTCGTATACATTGCCATTAAATCTGATCAAAATTGTTATGAAAATGTTCAAACTAGAGCGTTAAAATTGACAAATATTGCAACTTTTTATATAACGGGCAGATAACTTTGGACTTGCTAGTCTGAAAATGCCTGAATATCTAGGTCTTGCAAGACCCTATGGCCGTACACATTGTCTATTTTAGACAATTTTCTAAGTTTATTCAAGATTTCTTTAAATAAAAATGATACAGTTGTAAAAAATGGGTAAATATTGCTATTTTTTACTATATCAGGGGCACATTACTCTTGATATACTGGTAGGATCATCCCCATAATGCAACACATTCCAGATTATGTAGCCATGCATATTGTTTATTTACTTTGGTGGAGATTGTTGTAGTAATATTCATACTGGAGTGTTAACAATGCTATATAATTCATACTTAACTTTAAAAAAGTGGGTGGAGTAATATTACATCTGTTTTTTTTATGATGAAATGTCGATATAAATGGTTTGGAACTATTTTGTTATTTAAAATTATGTTTTGCACACATGTTCATATTGTTTAGGCGTTTTTTTTTCATGAAAATATTTGTTGTTATAGCTTATTTGCCGGCAAACCCCAATATTCTAAAATTTTGGTACTTTCATGATAAAATACAGAATATCTCTCTTATATGTTCGGTGACCCCCAATTTTTTTACCCTTATTTTGAAGCAATTTTGAGACACAATATATACAAAAAGTATTTCAAAAATCTTAATTGTAGAAATAATGTTATGCTATCTTTAGACTGATACAAGTACTGGTCCCATTGGAAAAAAGTGGGTGGGGTAATTATAATGCCTTGTGAAAATGAGTAACAGTATTATGTGAAAATCATTAAAATTTCATACTGACTTCATAGCATATTCAAACTGAATTGTTAGAAATACAATTATTTTACAACTGATAAAGATAGTTTGTGTTTTGAAATGTACCCCCAATTTTTCCAGGTTTTTCAAATTTCACTTTTGTCTTGACAGTGTGTGTAGAAAATGGCCGATATAATGAAAAGGAGTTCGGTGACCTACCGTTTTTTTGCTTTTATATGAAATAGATACTAAAGATCTTCAAACATGCAAAGTATGAAAAAATTCTTAATTGTAGAACAAATTGGCCTGAAACGTATCCAACATCCTTATATAATTATTAAACATATTTTTTAATAAAAGTGTAAATTCAAGAAAAATATTTTTTATATAACATTTCATATTGTTCTGGTAAGAGTGAATTTATTTTTAATAATTCATCAATTATTCTAATACCTTCATTTTTTAGTTCTTCATTATTATTTCCAGCATCAATCGAACCACAAATTAACTCCAAGTCATTAACCAATTCTTCTGGATTACATGGACAAACGTCATAACCCCGTCCTCTAATTACTTTTTTAAATTTCATAGATCTTTTATTGATAGGTAATCCTGATTTTTCTGTTAATTCTTTAAATATTTTTCTTGAATGAATTGAATGTTTTTTATTATTGTTATATCTTTTATTAATCAAATCAATCAAATCATTATCTACTTCAGTGTTAATTACTTCTTTTCCAGTTTTTTGATCCTTAGCAACCAATTTGTTCTGACTATAAAGTTTATTTAAGTTAATAAATAAATTACCATATTGTCCATTTGGTGAAACTTTATATGGATTATGATGTTTTATTCCTTGTCCATATGTAGAAGACATACCAAGAATATGATTTAACCGACCTTTGTACTTTAATAATTCGCCTCGGGTATGTTCTAATTCTTCTACTTCTTTTTTTTTATTTGGATCTTTTGAATTTGATTTGCCAGTTATTTTACCATTTAACTTCATAATATCTTTAGTAACATCATCTATTGTACCTTGGAATGTGTCTTTATCTATTTTATCTTTATTAGATTCATCTGCAGTAAAAAATTCATACATTTCAGACGGTTTGTAATATTTATATTCTTCTAAAACATTATCATCCAGAGAAACATCAAAATATTCTATAGGTATTTTATTTTCTTTCTGTCTTGCTCCCGGGTCTTTTGGTCTTACTTCCAATTCTCTTACTTTAGGTATGAATCTAAGCGATCCATCTGACTTATATATTGGTGGTATATAGTGTTTTTCTAATTTTTCAATCTCTTCTTTTCATAATTTACTATAATCGTCTGCTGTCATTCCAATTTCTGCTGGTGGCGGCCGTGCAATCATTCCTGTAGGCAATTCCGCCATTTCTCTTTCATAATCTTCCAGCGTTTTTTCAACTTCTTCTCTGGTAGGTTCTTTGTTTATTTCCTTGTATTTTTTTATATTCCTTCGCCAGTTCTTCAGGAGACCATGTAATTGGCGGTGGTTCTTGGAATAGCTGTGGTAAACCCTGGTATGTTTGTATGTCTTTCATTTCATCACCAAGTGACTCTAATTGTTGTTTTATTCCAGGTAATGCTTTTAACTGACTTGATAATTGTTCTTTTTGACTTTCTATTCCTTCAGTAATTGGCTTATAAATTTCAGTGTACATATCCCGATTTCTAGCTTTTCTAATTTTTTCTCTCATTATTTCTTCTCTAAGAGCCCTCATCTTCTGCCCGACTAAGTTTTTTCTTATTCTTATTTCATTAAGTTTTGATTGCATTTATATATAATAATGTAAGATAATGTAAAATAATGTAATAACACAAAATAGATAATGTAATAATACAAAACAGATAATGTAATAATACAAAATAATAATGACAAATGATATAATGGAAATTCCAAATTATGATACAAAAAGTAATACCAAGCATAATAACTTTAAACAACATTATCCCTTTATGCCGGATTCATGTTTTAGAATGTTAATATGTGGATGTTCAGGATCTGGAAAAACAAATACATAATGCATATACTTCAAAAACCTCTTATATATTATGATAAATTATACTTATATGCTAAAAACCTAGAACAATCTAAATATCAGGATTTAATTAAACTTTTAAATGGAATTGCAGAAAAAAATAAAATAAATCCAAATGAAATACTCGAATATTCAGCTGATTCCAACCAAATTGAACCCTGTGAGAATCTTGAATCAGAAAATCAAAAAGTAGTAATATTTGATGATTTTGTATGTGAAGATAAAAAGGTTCAGAATGAAATAACAAAATACTTCCTTCAAGGACGCCACAAAAACTGTTGTGTTATTTATTTAAGTCAGTCTTACTATAAAACACCAAAAAATATTCGAATTAACTGTTCACATTATATTTTATTTGAAAGTCCAAGTAAACGAGAAAATGATATGATTTGTAATGAACAAAATATTAACCCTAACTCTTTTGCTAATGCAACAAATCAAAAATATGATTTCTTATATATTGACAAACCAAGGAAGTTTTTAAGAAAAAACTTTACTGGTAATATATAGATGGGAATTTTTAATGATGTAAAAGAAAGAAGTAAACCTGACAGTATAAGTAAAGTTAAATTTGATATTGATTTAAGTGATTATGCTACTAAAAAACAATTCAAAAAACTTAAAAAGGATTCAGAATCATATCTTCACAGAAATAAGGAACTTGATAACACAATGAACAGAGCATTAGATATGGGAGGTAATGAAATAATCAATCTAGGAGATCCAGATAAACCCAACGATGCAGTTTCAAGACGATTTGTGTTTAAAAAAGTTCAAAGTGTAATAGATGACTATGATCTTGAAGATGTTAAAAGTATAAAACAAACACTAGAAGCAGAAGTAAAGAATATTGAAGAATTAACAAAAGATTTTAAAAAGAATTCGTTATTAATAGTTGAATTACAAGATAAAATTGAAAAAGAAATGAAAGCTATGGTTGATTCTATTAAAGAACTTGAAGAGAAATCTGATTTGACAGACGAAAACATAAAAAAAGTATTTAGAACCAATTTTGAAAAGTTATACAATCAAGTTCAAGAATTAAAAGATAGTATGATTAAACATGAAGAACTAAAAGACAAGATTATTGAAGCCGAGAAAAAGTTACAAAATATGTATCAGTTAGAAATTAGAAACGAAATAAATAAACTAAATACTGAAACTGAAAATAAGGATAAAGATTTATTAGAATTAATTTCAAATAAACTTGCAGAATATAAATCTGAACTGGAAAAAGCAGCTTCACAAAGAGGTGATGATCACGACACAGCATTAGATAAACTTAAAGAAGAGCTTAATTCTAAAATAGATGAGTTTAAAAAACAAATTCGAGTTTGGATTAGTACTGTTGACAACCGTCATAATTTAAAGTATGCAGACTTAAGTAATATTACAAAAAAATTACAAGAAGATATAACGCAGTTTAATGTTAAAGTTGAAGAACATAAAAATGAACTGGACCTTGTAGTTGAAAAATCAGTTAAACAAGGAGAAGCAATTACTGCTAATGCTAAAACAATTAATATAATTAATGATCGGCTAGAAAATTTTAAGAAACAACTCCGGATCTTGATTAGTACAGTTGACACGCGTCATAATTTAAAGTATGCGGAATTAAGTAAACTTACAGGTTTATTACAAGAAGATATCAACGAATTTAATGCTAAAGTTGAAAAAAATAAAAATGAACTGAACTTTGTAGTTGAAAAATCAGTTTAACAAGGAGTGTTAATTACTGCTAATACTAAAGCAATTTCCACCAATACTGATGCAATTAATATAATTAATGATCAGCTGGATGCATATGATAAACAAGGCGTTGTTTTTGAAAAAAGAATAGACAATATATATCATGAAAATAAAAGTTCTGGTGAAGCTACAACAAAACGAGTTGATGATTTAGCTAAAGTAATTCTTGAACATGAAAATAAATTTACAGAATATAAATCTGAACTGGAAAAAGTAAAAAAACGTGAAGTGTTTCTTTTTGAAT
This sequence comes from Mercenaria mercenaria, assembly GCF_021730395.1. Taxonomy (NCBI): domain Eukaryota; kingdom Metazoa; phylum Mollusca; class Bivalvia; order Venerida; family Veneridae; genus Mercenaria; species Mercenaria mercenaria. The sequence continues at coordinate 45,341 of NW_026459153.1, forward strand.
ATAACAGTGGTCTTAATTTTGGAGAACCAGTACATTCATATATAAAAATGAAAAAGTATTTTGATCGCCACGGTGTCTGGATATATTCATTATATGAAAATGTAATTAATAATGATGCGGGCTATTTTGGTGCATTTAATTTGAATCCTGGTAATGACGTAGATTATAAAGATTTTATAAACACAAACCAAGAATATAAACTAGCTGTACCGGATGTGTTATTAAAAAATGTGTTTTCAGTCAAAAAGGCTGGAATTTATATAATAGATATTAGGTTTTATTTAATGTCGTTTGGTCAGGTGGAAGAATGTCAAATATCACATTTTCTTTTTAGGTGGTGGCAAGATGGTTTTACAGGTAAATTTCCCGGTGGGAGTGTAAATATAACACGCGAGACAGTTAGAAGAAATCCACCCCCCTAGGCATTTTATGTAGTTATCAAAAAAAAAATAAAATTTATTTAGCAGAAAATACAATGTTTGACATTCATCCTTATGACGATTCAACATCCACAGAAGTATCATTTGTTCTTATGAAGGAGAGTCATGTCAAATTCTACATATTGGAGGAATATGTAAATTATAAAGAAAGTAAACTTTTGAACTAAAAACTTTAATTACTGTATTTTATATTTAACCGGAATAATTAATATAATGGGAATATTCAATAATATAAACGAAAAAGTAAGTAAAATAGAAAGACAATTAATAAGAAAACCTCCATTGTTCTTAACATGTTATACCGAAGATACTGATAGTGGATTATTTCAATGGAAAGTTGTAAATGCTAGTCCTGGTTTAGTTCAAAATGGTAATAATGTAACAATTAAATTTAATTGTATTTTAATTATTCTTGTTGATGCAATTAAATTAGATAAAGGAGAAGTTAAATTACAACTAAAAAATAAAGAAAATGTAATTCTTCAAAGTTACGATACAAACACAAAGAGAAAAAATGAATCTATTTCTATTAATTATGCTAATAAATTTAACATGAATGATGTTATTTCTATTACTGGTTTAACTGTTAAAAATATTCAATTAACAATTTATGGTTCTATTATTTAAGTAGAAACTTATGTTTCTCCTAAAACAATTATAAAGAATCACATCATAAAGATGTTTTAAAAATAAGAAACTATGTTCTTTCTAAAATTAAAATTAAATTATAAAGATGCTTAAAAAATCAAAAAGATGCTTAAAAAATAAGAAACTATGTTCTTTCTAAAATCACATCAAAAAAGATGCTTAAAAAATATCAAAAAGATGTTTAAAAATACCAGAAAATCACATCAAAAAAAGATGTTTGAAAATATTAAAAAGATATTTAAAAAATACCAAAAATCACATCAAAAAAGATGCTTAAAAAAATACACCAAAAAGATGTTTAATTTTTTTTTTATTTTTTGAGTATTAACTCATAATATATTTTTGTTTTTTAGGTATTAACCTATAATATATTTTTTTATTTTTGAGTATTAACTCATAATATATTTTTTTTATTTTTTAAGATATATTTTTTATTTAAATGCTTCGGTATTAATACCGTCATTTAAAATATATCTTTTATCATCATAACATGATAGTGATGTTTTATTTATAACATAACTAGAAATGTTATGATTTTTTGATTTTATGACTTTAAATTGATGCATACTTTGTGACGAGTTAAACAAAGTATCTTTATAATTTTTATGCGTTATTGTCTTTTTGACAACGCTTTTTTTAATTCCTTAACATTTTTTAGTATTTGCTTCATTTCCTAGCAAATAAGAATACATTTTGCTCCGTAACCCAACAAACTCAACAATTGGAATGCCGGTAGTTTCATCTTTAAATTTTCCAATTACTTTTTTATTTTCATTGAAATAAAATTTTGAATTACTTTGATAATCACTATTATCAAATAATTCTTTATCTTTATAAAAGTCTTTATACGCATCTTTAGTTTTAATTTCATAACACAATGAGTCTGTGTCAGTAAATAATAACTTTGCTGAATCCTCATACCTTTCTTTAATGTAATTATAATGGAAATCATACATTAAATATTTTGATAAATCTAAAATGCACATTCCAACATAACTAGGTCTATTTAATAATAGACTTTCTTTTATTCTATTTATTCCAAATAAATTATCATTAAATTTTGTTGCACTTATAAACGATGGTTTGGCAACATGTTTTAATAAAATATTTTCGTCATGAGTCAATTTAATATTAACTCTTTTTCTTAAATTTTCCATCGTTTTACCAAAGACGGAATTGTTCATTAATTTAAAGAAATCCTTTTCAAAGGAATTCCTTGACTCAGATCTTTTCTGAGTATTAAAATCTATATATTCTTTTAACCAAGGACTTTCGTCAAAGGTTAATATTTTATGTATTTTGGTTACTTTTAAACCCAGCTGAGTATACAGTTCTAGGTTTCTGTAATGTAACACGTAATTTTTTTTTTCTTCAAAGTCGGAACCAACTTCTTTACATTGCTTTTTCCTATTTCAAATTTTTCTTTAATATTTTTACTGTAACCATTCATCTGGTATAATATTTTTTTCTGGAGCTAGTGGGTAATCATTATGTTAAGAATGTAATTCTTCTGGATAGTCAAGATCACACTCAACTATAAAATTGGTTTTACCCTTTGCTATTAATTTCTTAAATTGTTTTTCGGTGGTTCATTTAAAATTACCAGATGGTAAAGACTGACTCATGGCCCAACCATATAAATTATTTGCATCTAAATAAGTAATATACTTACTTTCTTCTTTTTTATTATAACTTTTCATGTATTTATTATTTGCCTTACTGTAGCGGTTAGCTATATAGCTAATGCCACCCCTAAGACCTTTTTCAATAAATAAATACATATCAATGTCAGTTATTAAATCTAACTGAATGTCAGTCATTTTTAGCATTGCATCCCAGGCTAACCCAGGACTGCTAAAGTAATGACATGGATCCAATTTATAATATGATAAACATAATTTTCTAAAATTCTCAAAGACGTCTGTCAAAAGCAGTACGTCTGTTTTTAAATATAAATCATGGTACTCGCCCATTGTTTTTATTTTAAATTTTTTCCAAATATTTTTGGCATGCTCATATTCTTCATCAGAAATATTATTTTCATTTACTGAAGAATAAAACTTCCTTTTATTTGGTAATTTTTTTTCTTTGAATTTTTCAAATGAATCCATATAGTCGTATGGATAAACTCCTTTGACTTTTAATAATTCTATATTTTTATTAAATTCCTGATTTAAATACTTAAATTCAGAAATATTTTTTACTAAATTATCCAATGATTGCGACATAAATTGAAATGAATCAATAAATACTAAGTCGCTAATCATAAACGTCATGTATTTTTCCAAATTGTTTGGAATGACGTTAATTTCTTTTTTGAATTTCCCTATTTGTTGCATAATAAAATGAGAGTCATAACCTCTCAAATTATGGAAAACAACAGGAATTTTATGCGTTAGTCTAAAATTAATATTACACTCCGAGTGAGAGCTTCCTCTAAATTTTCCAGTTATATGACAATGGTCTCTTACTGGTGTTTCATTTTTCTTATATTCTTTTCCACAGATGTGGCAAGATTTCTGCTTTTTAAATACAATTTCTTCTTTCACGGACATTCTTAAATCTTTATTAAAATTATTTCTTAATACTTCTTTACAATGCTTTTCTTCTTCAAGCATTTTTTCTATGAATTTATATACAGCATCAGGTCCTCTATAGACCTGAGTTGGCTGGGTATATTTATCGTCGTAACAACAGACGACTTTATACCCGTAGCCACAATCTGTATGTTTTTGGTATTCTTCTGTAAAGGAAGAATCCGGATTTGGTTGACTACTTGACACCTTTTCAGTTAATGCCTCAAAATCAGCATATATCACAAAAGGTGCTGCTAGCTGTTTTTTAAAATTTTCAAATTGTACTTTACTACCAACAGGAGGCATCTTAATAGCCTGTACCCCATTAATAGCTAAACAATTCTCTTTATGGTTGTTTAAAATGTTTTCACTTGTAAAATTTTGCAAGCAACTTTTGCAGAAATGTTTTTTATTTTTACATTTAGTTTTTGTAAACATTAGTCTGTCAAAGTCTTTGATCCAGACATAATGATTTTTACTATTTTCTTTTATCAATAACATATCACAGTGGTCTTGAAAACCACTCTTTGATATATATAATGGATATACTCCATTGGGTTCTTCGTAACCAAATACATTAAATGAAATTTTATTTAAAACTTCTATTTTAGGTATTTGGTTTAATGTAACAGGAAACTTTATTCCTGTGTAATCAAGATTATTTATATATTTTTTATAATTAGAAACTCTTTCAGAATGTTTTTTAACAGGAAATTTAGATGCCAAATGGCACCACCTGAAACATCCATTATCATTGTTTTTTATGTTTATTAATCCTTTCTTTGGATGTTGTAACGGTTTCGGTAACTCTAGATAACTTGAAGCGGCTAAAGGCTCATATTTATATCTATTTAAATAATGAGTATCAACTGACTCTATTCTCCAGCCACTTCCTTCTGAAATCCAGTTGCCGATTCTATTTATCATTTCGTCAAAGGCTTGACGCAAAGTTTTTTTTTATTTCGTTTGTATTAATTATTTCTAAAGCTTTTGATTGGAAATAGGCTGATTTATATATTGTATCAGCCTTATCCATTTTTGAAAAGGTTATTTTTAAAACAACATTTATTTTTATACCTTTTAATTTTTTAAGCTCATTTTTAAGTATTTCATAAGAATCATTTATAGTTAAATATAATTTATTCTTTGGATCTTGTTTATATTCAATTTTAATTTCAAATTTCTTATAATATCCTTTTGTGGATCTCTCGATTTCCATCTATATATTATATTTAGAAAATAAATCTTTGGACAAAACGCACCCTCGGTAAAAACTTATATATATTTCAATTTATATTTTTCTCCAGCGTTTTTTGCTCTTCCAAATTTTGCCCTACCTCTGCCTTCACAACAATTTGATATCGTTCTAGAATTAATATTAAGATTTTTAGATGTTTGAAAAATAGTTTTATATATTTTTTCCTCGTTTGTACTACAATTTATTGCAATAACTTTTTTAGGATTGTTTCGATAATTATTTGGTCTGGGACAATCACATAACCTTTCGGTATTTTCTTCTTCGGTTAATAGACAACCACATTTCCATTCAAATAATTTATTTTTTTCTGATAGATAAGGATCAATAACATTTTGTAATTTATCAATGACATGATTTTTATATTCATCGCTAACTATTTGATTAAGTTTTGATTTAATAACATTTCTTCTTTTAAGAACTTTTTTATATGAATTTTTATCTGGATTTGTTATTTCTCCTAAAGTGCTAGATAATTTTGGCATAATCATTCTATCTATCTTTCTATTAACCATTTATATAATACTTATAGAAACAAAATCTTTACACAAAAAAAACGCACATTGAAAACATATTATTCCTCTTTGCCTTTATATCCGTTAAGTTTAAATTCTTTCATATATCTTTCAAAGGGCATTAAATATTTTTTTTCTTTCTGCATTTCTAACAGTATTGAAAAAATATCTTGAATAACTTTTTTCTCTTCTTCTTTTCTAGGATCTTTAGGGTTATGAACAGCTAAAGCCGCAATCCGTGCTTTTGTTATTAGTTGTTTTATTTTGTGGTGATGTAATTTTAAAATAGCTTTCTTGTCGCCAACTTTTAGTCTATTAATAAATATAGTAATTATTGATGGAACAGCACCAGCAACTGCTATAAATATAGGAATAGCTGGAACAAGTGCTAATGCAGCCGAACAACCAAAGATACCTGCTGTAATCTGTAATCCTGTATTTACTCTCCCACAAAATTTATAACTTTTTCTGTAAGCAGCGGCTATTTTAGTTAGGTGAATAATTAATTGATCTATTGTTTCTATTCCATTATTACAAATTAGATTTTTATTACTCATTTATATAATATATTTTTCAATTTAAATTTCTTCCAATTCACTAAATGTACCAAACCATAGGTTCGTTAAAGAATCGAAGATTCTGGAACCCAACTATTAAATTTTTCATTGTAGCCTTTCCATTTTACTAAAGCTTGTTTTTTCTTATAGTCTCGTCTGATAACTTTTTCTATTCTAAAAACCTCTTGTGTAGTAGGTAAAAGTTCTTGTTCATAAAATGAACCTTGAATTATTTCATCATTTAAATCTTTAATAGTGTATGTTCTGGGATTTGTATTATTAATTCCATAAATTATAAATATTTCCTCTGTCCAGTTTGGTGTATATCCTTTTTCAAAATGTCTTTTAAGTTTGCTTAAACGAACACGATCACCAATTTTAAATTTTGCTTTACTCTTTGGTATCTTTAAACGACCATATAAATTAAAGTAAACTGTACCTTTATTTAAGTTTTTACTAGCTTCGGTTGGTGTCATTTTTATACTAGAATGTTTTGTTTTGTTATATTTATCAACCATATCCTGCAAATTATCTAAATAAGTATAAGTATTATTTGCTGTAAAATATTTCCACATTATTCTTTTTAAACTTCTATTAAATCTTTCAATAACTACAGCCTTTCCTTCATTAAATGTATGGTACATGTTAATTTTATTTTTATTCAAAAATGATTCAAACCTTTATTATAAAATTCTTTTCCTTCATCTACCCATAAATTTACTGGTAATCGTCCTTCTGAAATTATTTTTTCAAATGCTTCTGTAACAGATTCTCCAGTTTTATTCTTTAATGGAATAACCCAAGCATATTTACTGAATATATCAATAACGGTTAACAAGTACTCCTTTATTATATTTTGAAAAAGCTTGCATATCAACTAAATCGGCTGACCAAGTATCATCAATATCATTGACAATCACTCTTCGTTTCCTAAATTTTCTTTTAATTGGTTTGTGTAATTCTTCTGCTAATTCATCACTCCAATTTATTTCGGGGGTAGAGTATACCCCCTTTTCCCGTTTTTTGACTTTCGTTTTTGTCCGAGACCAAGTTTGTATTTCGTTTTAATTATAGGTTTCACAACTAAATGTTTTGCAATCTTTTCCCCAAATGTTTTTGATTTAGTTTTATTTAAGTTGGAAAGCATTTTTTTGTCACATGTACCTTTTTTTACACCGCTGTCATAGCAAAAGTCGTGGTCCATACATACTGCGTCCAGTTCGTTGGCAGGGGGACCATTATCTAAAGGATTTCCTGGCCCACAATAATTATAACCTGGAAGTGTTAAGCCTTTTTTAGGCAACATAGGTAATATTGTTTTATGAATATCTAAATTACCTGCTGTTATAGTAGTTTTAACAAACTTTGATTTCATTCTTCCACAAGACGCACAAGTAGCCATTATCATTTTTCTCCCGTTTTTTGTTATAACATAATGGGGGTTTATATTATCAGTAAATCTTCTTTCTTTGAAACAATATATTTTATTTTGTAAACTCATCTATATTATATGTATTTTAATTTAAACCATACAATACCAAGACAAAACAAGTGCGCTCTGTGGTTACTATTGTTTATTTTTCATTAAAATGTTACAAGACAAAGTACCGTTGTACGATTTATTGTATAAAATACTAAAAGTTAACAATCAAAGAGCAAACGAACAAACAATTATAAATTATTTTAATAGGTTTTAAATTGTTGTTTAAAAAAATATACTTAACAAAAATTGTTATTTTAAATTAAAAAGTTGTTTTTTAAAAAAATATAATTTATAAAAATTGTTGATTTTAAATTAAAAAGTTGTTTTAAAAAAATATACGTTTTAATTAAATAATTTATAAAAATTGTTGATTTTTATAAATTATGTTTTTTAATTAAATTTTAAAATTGGCCCAAACACCTTATTTACGTTTTAATTAAATAATTTATAAAAATTGTTGATTTTTATAAATTATATTTTTTTAATTAAATTTTAAAATTGGCTCAAACACCTTATTACTTATACTACTGACAGCTTTGACTATATTCGTCAAACTTCATAGTATGATTGCATATGGTCAGTAGATGAAACATTTTGTTTTGGGTGGCAGTAGGTCAAAATAATTTCAGCTCAATAACTAAAGGGCGTATTGGCTGTCAATCTTTATAGGACAGTTGGCATGTAGTAGATGACCCCAGATGTTTTAAGGTCATTTGGTCGAAGGTCAAAGTCACAGCATACATATGCCTATGGCAGGCCATCATGGGGTGCATAAGTGTTTTACAAACTGCTCTTGTATTTACTGTTTTCGAAAACACACAATTGTATTAAAACATGTTTCAAAATAATGTTACGACAATACAGGTAGGAGTTGATTAAGATATTGTAGGGATAATTCACGTTTTTTGTGTATTAACGTCTGCAGAAGCCCGCGGGATTGTATGTGAGAGACCGAAGGTCTAGGTCACAAACATATTCCAAGGGCTTCTTCTGATGTTAATACACAAAACAAACGTGTATTGTCGCTATTCTTGCATTCAAAAACATTATACGACAACCAAATGCATTGAATTCATAAGTGATTACTTTACGATTCCGGTACATTTTTAGCTCACCTGTCACATAGTGACAAGGTGAGTTTTTGTGATCGCGCAGCGTCCGTCGTCCGTCGTCCGTCCGTGCGTGCGTCCGTGCGTCCGTACGTCCGTGCGTAAACTTTTGCTTGTGACATCTCTAGAGGTCACAGTTTTCATGGGATCTTTATGAAAATCGGTCAGAATGTTTATCTTGGTAAATTCTAGGTCAAGTTCGAAACTGGGTCATGTGCGGTCAAAAACTAGATCAGTAGATCTAAAAATAGAAAAACCTTGTGACCTCTCTAGAGGCCATATTTTCCATGAAATCTTCATGAAAATTGGTCAGAATGTTCACCTTTATGATATCTAGGTCAAGTTCGAAACTCGGTTACGTGCGATCAAAAACTAGGTCAGTAGGTCTAAAAATAGAAAAACCTTGTGACCTCTCTAGAGGCCATATTTTTCATGACATCTTCATGAATATTGGTCAGAATGTTCATCTTGATGATATCTAGGTCAAGTTTGAAACTGGATCACGTGGGGTTAAAAACTAGGTCAGTAGGTCTAAAAATAGAAAAACCTTGTGACCTCTCTAGAGGCCATATTTCTCAATGGATCTTCATGAAAGTTGGTCAGAATGTTCATCTTGATGATATCTAGGTCAAGTTCGAAACTGGGTCACGTGGGGTTAAAAACAAGGTCAGTAGTTCTAAAAATAGAAAAACCTTGTGACCTCTCTAGAGGCCATTTTTTCATGAGATCTTCATGAATATTTGTCAGAATGTTCACCTTGATGATATCTAGGTCAAATTCGAAACTGGGTTACGTGGGATCAAAAACTAGGTCAGTAGGTCTAAAAATAGAAAAACCTTGTGACCTCTCTAGAGGCCATATTTCTCAATGGAACTTCATGAAAATTGGTCAGAATATTCACCTTGATGATATCTAGGTCAAGTTTGAAACTGGGTTATGTGCGGTCAAAAACTAGGTCAGTAGGTCTAAAAATAGAAAAACCTTGTGACCTTTCTAGAGGCCAAATTTCTCAATGGATCTTCATGGAAATTGGTCAGAATGTTTACCTTGATGATATCTAGGTCAAGTTTGAAATTCGGTTTCGTGCAGTTAAAAACTAGGTCAGTAGGTCTAAAAATAGAAAAACCTTGTGACCTCTCTAGAGGCCATATTTTTCATGAGATCTTCATGAATATTGGTCAGAATGTTCACCTTGATGATATCTAGGTCAAGTTCGAAACTGGGTCACGTGGGGTCAAAAACTTGGTCAGTAGGTTTAAAAATAGAAAAACCTTGGGACCTCTCTAGAGGCCATATTTCTCAATGGATCTTCATGAAAATTGGTGAGAATGTTCAGCTTGATGATATCTAGGTCAGGTTCGTAACTGGGTCATGTGCTCAAAAACTAGGTCACTATGTCAAATAATAGAAATAACGATGTCATACTCAGTTCAACACTGGGTCATGTGGGGATAGGTGAGCGATTCAGGACCATGATGGTCCTCTTGTTTTAATTGCCATATTCTGTTGTACTTGGAAACGGTAAACATGTTTTAAATATCCATAACCAGGGACCAGAAATCAACAACACTTGTAAAAGCATTAAATGAAGGTTTTTAACCGATTATTTTAATCTGTCATTATAACAAACATAAAATTACCTATATTTTCTGCATATCACTTACAAAGTTGGTAAACAGGAACACTAGTTCAAAAGTAATAAGTTTTCAATCGAATTATTTTGAGTACGAACATATGTAGAATACGGATGAGTACGAACGTAGTGAAAAGCTTATCCAAATTCTTCGAGAAAAAAGCATTTCGACTGATAGGTACAAAAAGCATTAAATGATTCATAAAAACAAACAACTGCACAGGTTACATGCAATTGTTACACATTCATGGTTATCAACAAAAAAATGAATCGACTCCGACTTCTAAAAGGGGTGTAAACAAGGGAAGGAGCGAGTACGTACATTTTTGGGGGTAGTGTGTTTGGGTCTGGTAACTGATACAGCAAAACATACTAATTAATATGTCTATGGATTAGATTGCTTCTTTTATGCTACAAGAAGAGATTATTATGGAAGAATCAAGACGCAGATACTAGATATCAACCTGCGCAGAAATGCATATACAAAGCATTTCAAAGATAAAATTCATGTATAAACAGCACGTGAATTGCCTTGTTTGCATACGGTTTTTCTCCCGTTAATACATCCATGGGCGGATCCAGTAAAAAAGTAGTGTTTATGCAAGAATACATATTTTTAATATTACACCAGTGTTATAACATTCTATATAATAGGTGAAAATGAAATTTCAATTTACAAGAAAAACAAAGCAGTAAAAATAATCTCTAAACATTTTAATAAGTCCATGAACTATAACGTTATCATATAAAAATAAATAAATATTAGAATCATTTTGGAATCTGATCAAGCAAAGCAACGAGTAAAATGACTATCGATTCCGCCCGCTATAAAGTTAGGACCTTTTTAAACTTGTGTCCAAAGTAAGGGGCAGTCTGTTCCAACGACAATGGTGATTTCACATTGTATACAAACTATAAAATGTATTATATAGAAAGTAACATTTACGTTAATCGATTAAATGAAATGTAACACAAGACTTGTTGTAGCGTCTTTAGCTAAAAAAATCTTTATCACATTTAAATAATCATGTTAATCATCTATACGGAAACTATTATGTAAAAAGATGACAAAGAGATTAATTCAGTTTTAGCAGCATACCTTTTTTATTACTAATGTAAATTTTAGATAAACCGTAGTTTTTTATATCAAATGAAAACAGTTTTCTTTATTTTAATTATTTCAAAGAAGAAAATGATTATATAGACACTAAAGCAGTCCACAATTATCTTTGTTTTTCCTTTATTATAGCATAGTAAAGAGCTTTAAATTTTGATAAAATATGCATTTTTCTGTGTAACTGGTTAATTGTATTTTATTGCTTTTTACGTTGATGTGTATTTTAATAAGATTACTATATTTTAGGAAAAGTAAATAAAGTTGAAATACTACTTTTTGTTCTTTCTGACCTTCAGATAGATACATACCTGTAAAAAGTGAAATTTTTGCACTGTTCTTTATTGATAGTCAAGCAGGATTATTACAGTTTCGCATTTTGTAAGTCGATGATATTTTGACACTATTGACAGATTCTGAACAGAAATTAGAAAAATAGAAATAGAAAATAGAAATCCATTCAGCAACTGAATAAAACATAACTTTTGTTACATTAACAGATAAAACATATTATTTTGGCTGAACGTCAGACCCGCAACCACTAGACCACCACACCCCTACCAATGCGAAATCTGAATTTTTTTATCAAAAATAAAATATAAAACTTAACAATTGAAAAACAACACTAATAAACCAAAATTCGAAAATTACGCTGTAAGTAAAACAACATTTGAGCATCTTGAAATGTTATAGTCACACTCAAAAAATAAACATATCCAGTAGAATTATATTTTATACACCTTACGACGTGTACACACCTCAGTCATAGAGACATGTTGTTTTTTTCGAATGTAATCCTAGCCAATAGTCATACACTCAACCACTAACACCCTTTTCTAAACTGGTAACGCTACGTGGTGAAATGCACACTCCTTACTCGTCAATCCAACTCGTTCTAAAAGAACTCGATCAGAATTGAACTGCCACGGTAGCTGCAGGTAGTTTATTCTGAAACTGAGTCTTTGTAGTTCGAACAGTGTATGGTGGCCAGTACCATGCCTTGGCGCCGACTCTTAGATTAGGAATAGCTTCAACCATCAAGATGTTTTGTTTATATCTCACTACATTTGGGTTCCCTCGTACTACCAAAAGCTTGTTTTGTTTTTGTTTTTTTGTATATAGACACCCAGTACCACACCATCACCATACTATCACGGAACTTTACCAATGGACACACTCCCACCTACAGTCGTCACTAAGCCTCTTGTCCTGATGTCTGTACATTCGCATCCTAACATCATTGATGTTCAGATAAAATCGGCTCTCGTAGGGTTATGAAACATTATAGGAATATTATTCACCAGGTCAAGTTGTGCACTTAGGGTTTTGTTTAGGATTACTGCCGACACTTGATTAAGTAAAACATAAGCGTAAATGGCATACATGTGTGTATCGTATGCATTTCTAAAAGTATTCGACTTAGTTTCATAAAGTTATGCTTCTTCATTTATTCAAAAGTACACTAAAGTGTTCAAAATTTTGTGAGAGGGGTTTTAGTTCCACTACCGTTCATGAACAGGCTCAATCAAATCGAGTCTGCAACATTTTCATTTTTGTTGTCATTCAAATCTGTCAAAATTTGGCAGAGATAAAAAGAACAGGTGTATAGAAGTTAGAAAAGTTGTTGAGTATACATTTACTTTGATTTATATTATCTTAACATGAGCAATGAGTGTTCCTGTGGATATTGTGTTGGGGGAATAAATTTCGTATCAACACTCTCTTCTAATATAGGAACAGGGCGGGGGCCATAAAAGTGGTTAATATAATTTTCATCAAGTAACGCTTTGCTTTAAACTTGTTTATGTTTCCTTGGCACTAAATACGAATTTTATTTTCATCTCAGGTACTTTAACTTGTATTTTTTGTTTGTTTGTTATTTTTATTTTATTTTATTTTTTTTGCTATTCTGATTTACTAATCAAAGTTATTCATGCATCTTTAAGTACGACTTCGATAAACATACTTTGTCTAAGAAATGTTATGGAAATAAGAGCAATTGCAATATATTTGTCAATGATCTGAACTAGGCGAACGCCATTAAACTGTAAAATAACGTTCTCTAACACTATTTTAGGCTGTACTCAAAACAGTTTAAGAATAAATAAATTTCGATAATACACACAATTTAAAAACTTTATTTCGCTACGGAATGTACAGTTTATGAATAAAAAATGTCATAACATGGGGGCCAACTTTCACGGTAGAGTTGGCTCAAGCTCCCCGATGGTGTTTAAGCCACTCATGGTCCAAACGTTAACCTTTTATGTTCCTTCATGTATTTTAATGTATAATTTTACATCGAATTTTAACATTGTTCTCATATTATATTATTCATCTATTTATACGTGGTCGGTGCCCACATCTGTTCCTGTTGAGTACAGCAAAAGTGTCTGCGTTCTTTGAATGCTGCTTGTTATGATTGACTCTAGCCCTTGTTTTTATATATGCACATTGTTCACTACATTATAGATAAAAGGAAAGAGGATTGAAAGAAGAAAAACTGTGAAAAATATAACACTGTTCATGTACGTCTGAAGGCATAAATTAAACTGTTTGAGGAACCAACCATCATTGATAATATCAGAAGAACAAATTTGTTAGGAAGATTACGTTAATAATTTATCACAATCGCCTTTTTGAAATTATGAGCCAATGTGTCATACACAGTCTAAGGAATCTTGGTCAGATACAGAAAATATCTGTGGTTTGCTGCCCAGCATGTTGTCTCATTATCACTGACAAGCTCACTGACCACAGTGAATTATGACCCAACACTGGAGGCTGATATAATGTTGAACATCTTGGTAAATTGTAATCTAAAAATCTGTAACACATTAACTTTCTATGTTTTTTTCTTGATCAAAACTTGAAACCCTTTGTCTGAAGAAAAAATAAAATGGTGATGTGTACGACTTCAGTCCCAGTCCAGATGCACATTTTACAATATCGGTGAGCTTCCAAGCATGTCTAAAAAGCACAAAAACACAGCATTCATGAGAGCACCACACAAAAAGGTCTCAGACTGAAGCAACCTGAATTAACCACTAAGTCTATCAGATATTACGTAAATTGATTATGGAAGTGCATGTTACACTGACACTACAGTTTATGTGCAAATATAATAAATGTATCATTTATTGGACATACTAGACAAAGGGAAGGGGAGAAGGGCATCAGACCGGGGCTTGGGGGAGTGTGTAGTTTGCCCCACCTCCAGCAAGTTTAGTGTTGATATGATGTAAGCTCAGGATCTAAACTGCTTATACTAATTTCATCTGTGGATATGTTTAATTTTAAGTTTGAACCCATATTCCAGACTCATATTTGTGTCCTCCATGATCCCCATGATAATATGACCCCCGCCCTCCTTGTTGAAATGGCTTCTACGTGGGTATGTATGTATGTAATTAATATATTACATACATGTATTTATACATGTACAAATTGTACGCATGTAATAGTTAGGTTTTATTAATGTATTTTAGCTCGATTGTGAAGAAAGCTTGTAACTAAATTATTGTTCAAGTAAGGTCAAAAGTTCAAAACTATGTACTTTAAATAATTTTAACTCTAAATATTATGCTAGCGGCAATTGCAGTGGCAATTGTATTTGCCTCTGCGACCATTGCAGAGAAAGATCATGATCTACACTGTTTGCAGTTCAGTTAGTAAGTTTTCAATTAATTTTCCTTATAAACTATAAATGGTACTGTCAAAATTGAAAGATGGGCCAGTTCATATTGTAGAAACTTAACAAGGTACATAGTAAGAGTTAAAGCTTCAAAAGGTTGAATAAAAAAATTAAGAAATCATGATCATTAATATTCTACAGTTGAATATAGAAAAAAATGTATTTTGTGTTGGCTAAATTTAAAACATACTTGTAATTATTATTGCTTTTTATTTTTACTTTTTTGTTCTAAAAACATGAAAAGTCGTTTTTTTATTGTAAAAGCATAAAAATGTTTGAGGTCAGGATGTTTAAATTAATGTCGACTAGGAGACTCAAGAACATCAAATTCATTTCTTTCCCGTCTGACGTTATACATGTAATAAGACATTATAAGACATGTACATCCTTCTTATTATGCCTATTCAAATGTCAGGCTGGTCTGGATCCATGATGGTCGCAAAGCCACTATGTTGGTTTTTTCATGGCACTGCTCATATTTTGTTTCCTTTTCATTAAAAGTTACTAATTGTTATCAATATATATTTTGTTACAGAGACTACATATTATAATTAAAAACTATAACTATTTAGGGCTTTTGATTGTTAGCAATGTTTTTTCCTATATTTGACATTGAAAAAAAAACTGAAATTAAAATACAACAGAATTTAGAACGATAATTTATTTATACTTTAATTTTGACACTCTACTTTTAAGCAGCAAAATCATTTATTAGCAATAACTGTATATACAAAAGCAATCCTCATATAAAGAAATCATGAGATAATTGTTGCTAAACTGATGTATAAATTATGTCCATAGGTCTTCTTTAATATTGTTTAACTTCTGCTGTATGCTTGTAATTCTTATCAGCTCCACTCTATCCCTCAGATTGCTGACCACCAGCTGACTGTCACGGTATATTAGATCAAAGGGTCTGTAGAGTATTATAACTCTATTCCTGCTGAGGTGTTACTGCTCAGGGCTGAGCAGTTTCTTGTCAAGATTCCTTAGACTGTACAGCCACTGCAAAGTATGACGGTTAAAATAGGTCACATCTAATATTACAGCCCATGCTGAACTTCGCTTGGCAAAATTAGAAGTGCAATATAATAGATTATAAATGCTATTTCATGATAATACTATATACTATTACTATCAAAAATACTAACAAGTAGATTATGTAAATACTAAAACACACTTAATTCAAACAAAGCACAGTTGAACACTGTACCCATAATTTTGACCAACAAGTAGATCAAAACTTGGGCAACGGAACCCATGGAGGATGTAAAATCAATTAAGCAAAATATATCAAAAATTGATAGCATAGACAAAACTATGAACAGAATTAACTACAAAGTGGAAGATCTAGAAATTAAGTATAAATATATGGTAACATGTTATAGAGTGATGGCAACAGAGAATGCATCAGCGTTCCTCAGCACGGAATATGATGAAACTTAAAAAGCACTAGAAAAGTCAAAATCGGAAATAAAATCGTTAAAAGACTTATGTAAAGTATTTGAAGATCAAGGGTGGCTAACTCGAAACTTACGATATCGCTGAATTTACGAGGTTATTTACGACAGTGTTAAGGTAACACTAAGATAACGCTATTTCGATAACTCAAAGCATACCTTATCAACCTCGTATGTTGAGCCTGACTTACGATAACGTAAATGTAAAAAAGTGCATAAAAATGAAACGGGGAATCTTTCACATTTGTAATTGTCCTATCTTTAAGGAAAAATTATATAACAACTTGTAATTATTCCTTCAATTTTGTGTTGATTTAGTTTAACTAAAGCAATTAGAAAATACTTACGTACCGGAGCAAGGGTATATGGAGATTTCTGGAACTTCGTGAGACCGTTCTAAAGGTCCTTTTTGCTGTTGTCTAAAAATGTCAGTATATATAATCATCGGATGTCAGATATTTCAGTATTTGAAAGCGGCAACCTAGACATTTCAGAAATATTTTTAAATTGAAGTTCGTGTAATAATTGTTGATTTTACGGAAGCGTGAAAGGGCCACCAGACGCTAATGTTTTATTACGTTAAGGAAAGGATATAATTATAGTTGATATAATTATTTATCGCCTTTACCAAACATATCAAAAAACACCCGGCCCAGTGGGCCTATAAGCCAACAGTGAATGAAATTCGTATGAAATTAATGGCTTAGAATAGGCACATTAATGTGTTTTCTAGTAAAAAAAGTCAAGTGTCACGTTTGTGATCAGGAAAAGTTAGTAGGTTCTTATGTAATTGTACTAAAATAGTTTGTAACTGACCAATAATACATTACAGTAGCGACAAAATTATACACAATATGTATATATATGTTAGGTAAATTTGAATGGTAAAGCCAAAGCGCCGACAGTGGTTAGTTAGGGAGGTTATGTCCCACCCTCCTCCATAGGATGGTTTGGGGGGGTGGGGGGGGGGGGCTCCCCCCAGGAAAAATAGGATATATATGATATGAAAAACACACCTTGGTGCGCTGTTTTTATTTAAAAGAAAAACATACTCTTTCCACTCCGTGGTCTACCCCGGTTATTAGTATTAATTTATGGTTCATTTGTAATGTGTCTCTCTTGCGATGGAGATCTAGGGTGCAAAACAAGACTTACTTTTTGGGAGGTGAATGTATAATATTCTTCTTGATGGAGCTCCTGGTTTATCTCATACGAGTAGGATTAAATGTAAAAATGTTCAAACAATTTTCCCTACAATCAAAGTTCCGTCTAATGTTGCCGTCATGCTGAAAAGGACATTAGTTTTCTATGAAAACAGTTCTTCTTTCATACAATGACAAGGATGTTGCTAAAAAAGACTGAATATCAGTATAACTCACCACACATATAAGAGCAGAATGCCATTTAATAAATTGTTTGCGACGTAAAATTAAAATAAAACTTCATTAGGTTAAAAAATTCAAATACATATTAATTAATGATTACAGCATAAATGAAGTTTCATCAATTGACCATGATACCACATGTCCATGCGGCATTACCTATCGTCTGCATATGACGCTTCAACAGCAACTTCGCGCTAAATTTTCTTCAAAACAAGTGAAAATAAACCGCACCATTGTCCATCAATGATATTTTGATAAAAATGAATTACGTATAAACTTTAATGATAATTCATTAAGTTTAAAATGATTTTGTTTTTGGCACCAACAAATTGATCGGTTTATTTTGAATCTTAACTATACTTTGAAATCAGATTAGGTTTGGACAAAAATGAATTTATATTGAAGATAAAGTAGCCAGAATACGTTGGTATGTAAACTTTTCTGGTGGAGGATTTAACTCATTCAGGCCTAATCCCTTGAAAATCCGTGAAAATCCACGTAACTGACACATCATGCAATCCGGTGCGCGGACAACCAGGCCATGACAAACTTTCACATGTTCGACCGATTCTTGAAGCCATGCGTGTAAATTTGATGGCCAATTATAAACTGCACCGTGAAACGACAGTCGATGAGGCTATGATTGGATATACCGGTCGCTTAGGATTCAAACAATATGTGCCACTGAAGCCGACTAAACGTGGGATCAAAGTGTGGGTAAGGGCGGACCCTCACAATGGATATGTGAATGACATTCAAGTGTTTTAGGTAAGGAGAACCGTGACGGAGACAAGGGTTTAGGGGAACGAGTTGTGATGGATTTAGTAACACCAATTTTGAATCGCGGACATCATGTGTATTGTGACAATTATTTCACTACGGTAGGACTATTCGAGGAATTACAACAGCAAGGAACTTACGCGTGTGGAACATATAGATCCAACAGACGATGAATTCCGGACGAAATAAAACAGCAGAAGCTGAAGGAACAAGGGACATCTATCATGATGCAGAAAGGAAACATGGTTGCGACAGCTTGGAGGGACAAGAAGACCGTATTCATTTTATCTACAAACTTCGATCCAACAACGCCGAGGACAACAGTTCAAAGAAGGCAATAAGACGGAAGTCAGAAAGATGTTTCTTGCCCGGAGACCGTACGAAATTACACAAAGAACATGAACGGAGTTGACCATGCGGATCAGCTACGGGCGATGTACAGTCTCGCGCGCATGTCAGCCAAGTTGTGGAAATATCTTTTCTGGTTTTTAGTTGATCTTGCCATAGTTGGAGCCTATATTCTGATGAAGGAATCACCAAATCACCAACAGAAGACAAGAACAGGGAAACCTAAGCCACTGACACAACTGGATTTTCGAAAGAAACTCGCGAAGCAGCTAATTGGGGACTTTATGCAGAAAAGGAAACGCGACGTGCTCAAGGAAAATATTCAGCTACAAGGCAGGATATGCTGGCCGGCTAATTTGGGGAAAAGGCGAACCTGTAAGATGTGTTCAAAAAATGGAAAGCGACGCGAAACACAGTATGGTTGTGAAGCATGCGGAGTGAATCTTTGTGTTGAGTGTTATAAGCCGTACCACGTTGAAACATTTCCGGAGCGATTTGGGAAATAGTGCTCAAAATCAGTGTGTAAATAAATTAAATCTCTGAACATCAAGAGGGCTTGTAATTTATTAACAAAATATTAAATAAAATAAATATAAAAATCTATAAATTTATTGCACTAACTTCTCTATTTACAACAGCGTCTGTGTATGTATAAGCCGCATCATGAGAAATCTAACATAGTGTATTTCGGACCAGCATGGATCTTGATCAGACTGTAAGCGCAGTCTGGTCTAGATCCATGCTGGTCGCAGACGCGTTATGTTGGTTTTCTCATGGCGCGGCCCCTATATGGTATCATCATTACCTGTCAGTCAACAAGAATGACATTTGATGTAAATATTTTTCATTATAATGTCTATAAATTATTTAACATTTCTACATTTTAAATAATTCAAAATAATTACATGCCGTCTTGAAAGTGTGCTAAATTAGAAATGAGTGTTTATTGAGCCAACGCAGTGTCGCGACTAGTTATGTGAAAAGTGAAAGTGAAATTGTGCGCGTTATTCATTATTCGATATGTGGAAAATACAGGAATATATAAAGCGCAAAGGAAAACATATATAGTGAACATCAAGAAGTTGGTAGCAAATTAAAAAATTAAGTACCCCCTTCCCTCCAAAAAAAAAAAACAACAACAACAAGAAACATGAGGACCATGATGGTCCTGAATCGCTCACCTTCTCCACATGACCCAATTTCATGAAGATCCATTGAAAAATATGGCTTCTAGAGAGGTCACAAGGTTTTTCTATTATCTGACCTAATCACCTAGTTTTTGAAGGCACATGACCCAGTTTTGAACTTGACCTAGATATTATCAAGGTAAACATTCTCACCAATTTTCATGAAGATCTCATGAAGAGTATGGCCTCTAGAGAGGTCACAAGGTTTTTCTATTTTTATACCTACTGACCTAGTTTTGACCACACCTGACCCAGTTTCAAATTTTATCTATATATCATCATTCAGACAAATTTTCATGAAGATCCATTGAAAAATATGGCCTCCAAAGTGGTCAAAAGGTTTTTATATTTTTTGACCTACTGACCTAGTTTTTGACCGCAGTTGACCCAGTTTCGATCTTGACCTAGATATCACCAAGATAAATATTCAGACCAATTTTCATACAGATCCCATGAAAAATATGGCCTCTAGAGAGGTCACAAGGTTTTTGTATTATTTGACCTACTGACCTAGATTTTGAATACACGTGACCCAGTTTCGAACTTGACCTAGATAATCAAGGTGAACATTCTGACAAATTTTCATGAAGATCACTTAAAAAATATGGCCTCTAGAGAGGTCACAAGGTTTTTCTATTTTTAGACATACTGACCTAGTTTTGGACTGCAGTTGACCCAGTTTCGAACTTGACCTAGAAATTATCAAGATGAACATTCAGACCAACTTTCATACAGATCCCATGAAAAATATGGCCTCTAGAGAGGTCACAAGGTTTTTCTATTATTTGACCTACTGACCTAGTTTTTAATGGCACGTGACCCACTTTCGAACTTGACCTAGATATTATCAAGGTGGACGTTCTGACCAATTTTCATGAAGATGAAGATCTTTTGAAATATATGGCCTCTAGAGAGGTCACAAGGTTTTTCTATTTTTAGACCTACTGACCTAGGTTTTGATAGCACGTGACCCACTTTCGAACTCGACCTAGATATCATCAAGATGAACATTCAAACCAACGTTCATACAGATCCCATGAAAAATTTGGCCTCTAGAGAGGTCACAATGTTTTTCTATTATTTGACCTACTGACCTAGTTTTTGATGACACGTGACCCAGTTTCAAACTTGACCTAGATATCATCAAGATGAACATTCCGACCAATTTTCATGAACATTCATTGAAAAGTATAGCCTCTAGAGAGGTCACAAGGTTTTTCTATTTTTAGACCTACTGACCTAGTTTTTGACTGCAGTTGACCCAGTTTCGAACATGACCTAGATATCTTCAAGTTGAACATTCAGACCAACCTTCATACAGATCCCCTGAAACATGTGGCCTCCAGAGAGGTCACAAGGTTTTTCTATTATTTGACCTACTGACCTAGCTTTTGAGGGCACATGACCCAGTTTCGAACTTGAACTAGATATCATCAAGGTAAACATTCTCACCAATTTTCATGAAGATCCATTGAAAAGTACGGCCTCTAGAGAGGTCACAATGTTTGTCTATTTTTAGACCTACTGACCTAGTTTTTGATGGCATATGACCCACATTCGAACTTGACCTAGATATCATCAAGATGAACGTTCTGATTATTTTCATGAAGATCTTGTGAAATATATGGCCTTTAGTGAGGTCACAATGTTTTTCTATTTTTAGACCTACTGACCTAGTTTTTGATAGCACGTGACCCAGTTTCGAACTTGACCTAGATATCGTCAAGATGAACATTCTGACCAATTTTCATGAAGATCTTATGAAATACATGGCCTCTAGAGAGGTCACAAGGTTTTTCTATTTTTAGACCTACTGACCTAGTTTTTGATTGCACGTGACCCAGTTTCGAACATGACCTAGGCATTATCAAGATGAACGTTCAGACCAATTTTCATACAGATCCCTTGAAAAATATTGCCTCTAGAGAGGTCACAAGGATTTTGTATTATTTGACCTACTGACCTAGTTTTTGATTACACGTGACCCAGTTTCGAACTTGACCTAGATAATCAAGGTGAACATTTTGACCAATTTTCATGAAGATCCATTTAAAAATATCGCCTCTAGAGAGGTCACAAGGTTTTTCTTTTTTTAGACCTACTGACCTAGTTTTTGATTGCAGTTGACCCAGTTTCGAACTTGACCTAGATATCATCAAGATGAACATTCAGACCAACTTTCATACAGATCCCATGAAAATTATGGCCTCTAGAGAGGTCACAAGGTTATTCTGTTATTTAACCTACTGACCTAGTTTTTGATGGCACGTGACCCAGTTTCGAATTTGGCCTAGATATTATCAAGTTCAACATTCTGACTAATTTTCATGAATATTCATTGAAAAGTATAGCCTGTAGAGAGGTCAGAATGTTTTACTATTTTTAGACCTACTGACCGAGTTTTTGACTGCAGTTGACCCAGTTTCGAGCATGACCTTGACATCATCAAGATGAACATTCAGACCAACCTTCATACAGACCCCATGAAAAATATGGCCTCTAGAGAGGTCACAATGTTTTTCTATTATTTGACCTACTGACCTAGTTTTTGAGGGCACATGACCCAGTTTCGAAATTGAACTAGATATCATCAAAGTAAACATTCTCACCAATTTTCATGAAGATCCATTGAAAAGTACGGCCTCTAGAGAGGTCACAATGTTTTTCTATTTTTAGACCTACTGACCTAGTTTTTGACGGCACGTAGACCACTTTCGAACTTGACCTAGATATTATCAAGGTGAACGTTCTGACCAATTTTCATGAAAATCTTATGAAATATGTGGCCTCTAGAGAGGTCACAAGGTTTTTCTATTTTTAGACCTACTGACCTAGTTTTTGACAGCACATGACCCAGTTTCAAACTTGACCTAGATATCATCAAGGTGAACATTCTGACCAATTTTCATGAAGATCTTGTGAAGTACCTGGCCTCTAGAGAGGTCACAATGTTGTTCTATTTTTAGACCTACTGACCTAGTTTTTGATGGCACGTGACCCAGTTTCGAACTTGACCTAGATATCATCAGGATGAACATTCTGACCAACTTTCATAAAGATCCCATGAAAAATGTGACCTTTAGAGTGGTCAAAAGCAAAAGTTAACGGACGCACGCACGGACGACGGACGCCGCGC
>NW_026459154.1:0-8190 GCF_021730395.1 Mercenaria mercenaria
GATCAGATACTGAAAATTGCTCATTCATTGGGGATTCAATTTTGAGCATTGATACAACAACAACTAACATAAAAAGTAGTCCTCAACAAAATATTTGACAACAGCTGAAATACGAGACAGTGCTCATCTATTTCGATGCTTGATAGTGAAATATGGCACACCTGAGAAAGCTGGAGCTATCAATGGAGTGTTTAATGACTCTAATGCCAATAAAGAACATTGGACAACAGTTTAAGTCAAATTCATTTATTAATAATACAGATCGAGTGACATTAACTAAAACAAGAGGGCCAAGATGGCCCTAGGTCGCTCACCTGAGAAACACACCATAACACACCATAATTTGACCTAGTGATTTCATGGAAAAAAATATTCTGACCAATTATCATTAAAATTGGAGCAAAAACCTTGAGTATAAATAAGTATTTTCTTTGATTTGACCAAGTGACCTACTTTCTGATCCAAGATGACCCATATACAAATCTGACCAACATTTCATCAAGGCAATCATTCTGACTTAATTTCAGGAAGATCAATCGGAAAATATAGCCTCTATTGCATACACAATGTTTTTCTTTGATTTGACATAGTGACCTAATTTTTGACTCCAGATGACCCATATTCAAACTTGACCTAGACTTCGTCAAGGCAATCATTCTGACAAAATTTCATGAAGATCAATTGAAAAATACAGCCTCTATGGCATACACAAGGTTTTTCTTAGATTTGACCTAGTGACCTTCTTTTTAACCCCAGATGATCCATTTTCAAATTCAGTCTAGATTTCATTAAGGTTTTTATTTTGACTTAATTTCAGGAAGATCAATTGAATAATACAGCCTCTATCGCGTACACAAGCTTTTTCTTTGATTTGACCTAGTGACCTAGTTTTTGACCCCAGATGACCTGTTTTCGCATTCGGACTAGATTTCATCAAGATAATCATTCTGACGAAAATTCATGAAGATTAATTGAAAAATACAGCCTCTATCACATACACAGGCTTTTTCTTTGATTTGACCTAGTGACCTAGTTTTTGACCCCAGATGACCCATTTTCGAACTCGGCCTAGATTTCATCAAGATAATCATTCTGACCAAAATTCATGAAGATTAATTGAAAAATACAGCCTCTATCGCACACACAAGCTTTTTCTTTGATTTGACCTTGTGACCTAGTTTTTGACCCAAGATGACCTGTTTTCGAAATCGGCCTAGATTTCATCAAGATAATCATTCTGACCAAAATTCATGAAGATTAATTGAAAAATACAGCCTCTATCGCATACACAAGCTTTTTCTTTGATTTGACCTAGTGACCTTGTTTTTGAACCCAGATGACCCATTTTCGAAATCGGCCTAGATTTCATCAAGATTACCATTCTGACCAAAATTCATGAAGATTAATTGAAAAATACAGCCTCTATCGCACACACAAGCTTTTTCTTTGATTTGACCTTGTGACCTAGTTTTTGACCCCAGATGACCTGTTTTCGAAATCGGCCTAGATTTCATCAAGATAATCATTCTGACCAAAATTCATGAAGATTAATTGAAAAATACAGCCTCTATCGCATACACAAGCTTTTTCTTTGATTTGACCTAGTGACCTTGTTTTTGAACCCAGATGACCCATTTTCGAAATCGGCCTAGATTTCATCAAGATTACCATTCTGACCAAAATTCATGAAGATTAATTGAAAAATACAGCCTCTATCGCATACACAAGCTTTTTCTTTGATTTGACCTCGTGACCTAGTTTTTGACCCCAGATGACCCATTTTCGAACTCGGCCTAGATTTCATCAAGATAATCATTCTGACCAAAATTCATGAAGATTAGTTGAAAAATATGAAAAATACAGCCTCTATCGCATACACAAGCTTTTTCTTTGATTTGACCTAGTGACCTAGTTTTTGATCCCAGATGACCTGTTTTCAAACTCGGCCTAGATTTCATCAAGATAATCATTCTGACCAAAATTCATGAAGATTAATTGAAAAATACAGCCTCTATCGCATACACAGGCTTTTTCTTTGATTTGACCTAGTGACCTAGTTTTTGACCCCAGATGACCAATTTTCGAACTCGGCTTAGATTTCATCAAGATAATCATTCTGACCAAAATTTATGAAGATTAATTGAAAAATACAGCCTCTATCGCATACACAAGGTTTTTCTTTGATTTGACCTAGTGACCTAGTTTTTGACCCCAGATGACCCATTTTCGAACTCGGCCTAGATTTTATCAAGGAGATCATTCTGACCAAATTTCATGAAGATCAGTTGAAAAATACAGCCTCTATCGCATACACAAGCCAAATGTTGACAGACGACAGACAGACAGACAGACAGACAGACAGACGACAGACGCCGGACATCGAGCGATCAGAAAAACTCCCCTGAGCATTGCTCAGGTGAGCTAATAAAGGGACATAATCTATGGAACATTTCTGCAAGAGTAATGCACAATGTGTCTTATCATATGCCTAATAATGTGTAACAACTATTTTTAGTTAGAATCAATTCCATTCAGTGATTAATAAGACACTGTGAAAATTAAAAAACCTGAAATTCTACGTTAAAAGGGGGGATTATTCATAAAAATTGTTACAAGAGATAAGTTATGGACCTTGTGTGCTAAGTTGTGGAACAAACATTTTAAATGTCAATCAAATCTGTTTAGTAACAACACAGATATATTGGGGAAAGCATCAAAATGAAAGGGGACATAATGCTTGAAATATTTGTGCCAGAGTTACAGACCTTGTGTAATATGATGAACAATGATGTAAAAGAACTACTTTAAAATCAAATCAATTACATAATAACAAAAATATAGTAAAGTTCATCAAAATTAACTTGAAATTCTAAGCGAAAAGGGACATTATTCATGAAATACTTGTGTGAGTTGTCAAAACTTTAACCAAGGTGTAGACGTAGACAGATGCCAACGTCAGGACAGCTCTCCATATACTTCGTATACTCGGGCTAAAAAGTCGTCTAAAATAAATATGAATACTTCCAGGATATGTGTTAACTGCTAGTTATGTTACATCATAGGAAGAACACAACTTTATTTGTCTATAGGTTAAAAACATAAACAGTTAATATTATGTCATTATGTATTTCATTCATCATTCAGCTTCGACGGACCATTCATGTATTAACATTTCAGTTCATTTTCAGCTTTACAAGGTGATGGAAGACCTTAGGTGCCCCTCTGGGCCTTACTTCATCATGGATAGGCACCTGGGTAGAACCACCGGCCTTCCATAGGTGGCTGTATTGCTGCCTCATATGAGAGAATTCTACATCTCAAACAATGTTAAAACAAACCTTGATGCTTTATATGTTTCTTCATCTCAATGGGTGGCTCAAGCGGAGACTCTTCTATGTGTGAGTCTGGGGTGACGGGGCTCAATTTCTCTGACATTTCACAGAGGGAGGACTGAGATCCGGACGAATGCCGCACTCTCTCAACTGACGGTGATCTTTCTGAGCTAGTACTTGTAGTTTTCCTGACAGATGATTTCCTTCCAAGAGATTCAAAGAACTGCGTGGCCTTAAAAGCGAATGTTCCCATCTTGGCTGTCTTCAACCCTGACTGGTCTATAATACATAAATTTTGTCTTGCAAGATGAACTCATATTTATAAATAATAAACAAGGACAGCAGGCGCAATCGAGCTTTCAAAACTTTGCAGGGAATTTACAGAAAGCCTATACAATAGGAATGTATAAACAAAATGTGGATAATTTTGATTTTGAAAATCAAATGCTGAAAACTAAATGTATTACATTCAATTTGTTTTGAATCCACAAAGTTTAGCTCTATATAAACTGTTTTCTTTATCATTCAGGTTTAAGTCTCAGTCACACTACACCGTATAGTGCTGACAGACGTCCAACATATAACAAACTTTTCAATCAGTTCGTGTTCCTTCGCATGTGTTTCTTTTCCATTTCCCATGCGGCACCTGCCCTCCTTGTCCGACAATGTTCGTTCTATCCGGTGGAAGGTTTTGAGCATGTTCAAAATTTAGAACGTACACCACCGGACAAAGTTGTCCGTTAGATGTATGGTAGCAATGCGCTGATATGCGTTTTGTTTGTTAATCATGCGTTCCTTATTCTGTACTTGTCCGGTTCGCATCCGTTCTTGTCTGGTAGACCTAATTCTCGGCCGGACTACTACCGTACATGCAATGGATGTAACGTATGTTCAACAGCCAATAACCAACAAGAACGTTTCATCAGTTTCTCACAAGTCCGTTACTAGTACGATGATATCCGTTAATTGAACGTTGTGCCCCATACACCAATAGCCAGAGCACCGCGAGCAGCAGCGAGGGATGCCTTTCGTCACCAGATAACTTTCTGTTGCAATTTCTCTATACGTTGGGCGCCGGTTAACGCTATGCGGTGTACTGTGAGTGACCCATAAGGAGTATATCATTAAAACACTAAGATTTCATAAACGAACAACATCTTTACCAACAATCTACCTGACCATTACATGTTTTGCCATAAGGTCCTGTACAATGGATACTTAAAACACTTTGAAAAAGTTGTCCCCATTTAAAAAAGAATGCCATTTGTAAAGAAACTACAGCTGCTTCTGAGAAAAGCGCATGTCTCCCACAACTGCCTAATCATGTGAATAGTAGTATATGAGTCAACCATGCACCAAGACCTCAGCTGCCTTATCAGACTTTCAATGCTTTGATTATCAAACACAATTTTCAAGGGCCATAATTCCTGAGGGCCTTGGACGATTTGGCTAGTTATCGAACTTGCCCAAGGACTTATTGGCAAACACATTTTGTTCAAGTTTGGTGAAGATCGGATAAGAAATGTTTGACTTAGAGTGCGGAGAAGCTTTGTGACAGACACACACACACACAGACAAGAGTAAATCAATATGTCTCCCACACCACTGTGTGGTGGGAGACATGATAAAAATAAACAATTGCTGAAAACTATGCTCCACCTAGTTAAGTGAAATTTCAGCACTGGGACGTTATTGCAAATGCATCAAAACAAAGATAGGTAACAGTTCTATGAAAATGGTGAATTGTTAAAGGATTTGAACTGTCCGAAAGTGTACCTCCGTTATGCAGTCCTTTTCCATAATTCAATGTAAATATCAAAATACTGATATTGGTATTGTTTGAATTTTTTTTCTCAAAATGTAAGGCTAAGCGTTAAACAGAGCTGATAAACTTTGTTGAGATACAATCAAATGTAAGTATAGATGGAGAATAAATGTAAATGTGTGAACATTTAACCACTAGCCTGCTGGTGGCAAGTGATTCTGCCTTTGTGACCAGTGCAGATTAAGATCAGGCTGCACATCCATGCAGGCTGATCATGGTCTGCACTGTTCGTTATTCAGTCAGTAAATTTTTAGTTAACACCCCTTTGAATAATAAGTGGTACTCAGCCCAAATTGAATAATGTACCAGTCCATTTTAGAAATTTAGCATGTTATGGGTTAAAAATATAACAGTAACGGGGAAGCAATACCAGAGTGACAGCAGACAACAAAGTTTGCCGCGAAAGGTGAAAAATTAACCAACAACACATTCTTAAAGGAAGGGTTTCATTCAGTGTGGAATGTTTGGTGGGTGGAAGATAGCTGAGTTAGAAACAATACTGACACAAAAAATATCAAGAAACTAAAAAAAAATGTTTCTTTTCCTTTGGTAAAAGGAGTGATGGGATACTTACAGACAATATGGAGAAACAGGTGGGGAGTGTTAAAGTAGACAAGAGGGGTGATGGGAGGTCATGTAGGCCAGCAATATATGACAAGATCACATCAAGAAACACAAGAAACTAGATTTGAGAGTAGGGATAGGGAAGGAGTTGTTTTGTGTGGTTCAGGGTCAATGTGTTGGTGTGGGGACAGATTATCAACGAAGCACATGGACAAAAGGAAAATAATATCTGTGTACATGTGTGGAGCGGGGTAATGTCTGTTATGTGAGGGTGGTTGGGGTTAGTAACTCGGACTGGGGTTCTAAGAGACAATATCAAGATACATGAAAAACTATGCTTTTGGGTGGGTGGAGGTGCTTTGGGACAGATAGATAGACACACAGACACACAGATGTATAAACAGCATTTTTATTCCTCCTTCCACTTCACAGCAGGACATAACAAAATATATTCATGTAAGACAAAAGTAACAGAACCCTGGACACTTATTTGCATGGAAAATGGCTAAGTACAAAAAAGTGGCATTATTTCATCAAAATGATAAAAAAAGTTATGGGAATTTTGTCATTCAGTTGCATATTGGTGCAAAAAAAGTTCACTTGTGATGTCAAGTTATGGGAATAAAGTTTCATTCAGTTGTGATGAAAAATAATTAGATGTGACCTTGCTGAGAATCATAAAAGAAGTGTCTATACACAAATTTTAAACTGATTCCTTTGTTAACTTTCATAATAGAAAGCTACTGAAGGAACACTAGCAACAGGGAACAATATGAAGGGACACTAGAAATAGAGCAAAGAATCTGAAGGAATATCAACTAGATGTGTGTCCATAGGACACAGGTGCCCCCACTCCTGCCACTGTAACATGGTTTAATGACTTAGGTTAAACAATTTTAAGATGTTTGCAACACAAACTTTTAAGAACCTTATGTGTATTTTTCACTTAGTTGGCCATAACTCTGGCCTAGCTGAGTAAAATCCTAAAGAGAACACTTCATAGGCTATAAAACAATCCTCTAATGTTTTATGATTCTAGGTCAAGTACATTTTAACATATATGTTTCACAAACTTTTTTTTGAGTAAGTCTGGACAAGAAGTCTGGTCTTGTGTAGTGAAATAATGACTGTAGGTAAAATATTTTCGGAGCTACGCGCGACAAAACATTAAAATGACAATTTTTCCTAGGTCAGGGGCCATAACTCCTACAATACTGAATGAATCTGGACGCGAAACCCCAGGTGCACAACTGCACATGCTGACTAACATTCCTGTAAACTTTGGTGACACTAGGTCAAATACTTTTGGAGCTACACGCGACACAACATTAAAATGACCAGTTTTTAACTAAGTCAGGGCCCATAACTCCTACACGATTGAATGAATCTGGACGCGAAACCCCAGGTGCACAACTGCACATGCTGACTAACATTCCTGTAAACTTTGGTGACTCTATGTCAAATACTTTTGGAGCTAGGCGCGACACAACACTAAAATTACCAATTTTTACAAAGTCAGGGGCCATAACTCCTACAAGACTGAATGAATCCAGATGCAAAACCCCAGGTGCACAACTAAACATTCTGACCAACATTCCTGTAAAGTTTTGTGACTCTACGTCAAATACTTTTGGAGCTAGGCGCGACACAACATTCTCGGAAGGACGGACGGATGGACAAGAGCAAATCTATATGCCCCCACTACTTATTGGGGAGCACAAAAATTGGAGAAACAGTATGAAAGAACATAAAAGAAATACAAAATGTAGTGACAACAGTATGACTGAACAATAGAAAAGGGTGACATTGTATGAAAGTGGGGGAAAATATAAGAAACACTACAATAGGGAAACTAGAAACAGGAAAACACTATGCAGGAATCCCAAAAATTGGAGAAACAATGTGAAGGAGCAACCGAAATATGGGAATCTATATGAAGATGCACCAGAAATGATATGAAAGAGCACTTGAAAAAAGAAAACAATTCAAACATTAGAAATAGCAGAGACAATATAAAGGAGTGCAGAAATAGGGAAAAAATAAGATTAATAGATACATTTCGTTCAGTTTCTTGTTTGAATGAAAGGGGTGGAGAGATGGGATTATCTATGCATCTTGAAACGGTAGCAGCATAGAGGAAATGGTACATACAAACAACATGGAAAAACAGAAAAATTATTAGACTAAATGAAAAAAAACCTTACCCCTCTTTTTCACTTTAACAGTCCCTGGTTCAGCTTCAAAACCGTCAGAGCTTGCCAGTGAAGCATTTGAGTTGGAAAGCTGTACATTGCTCTGTAAATGTGTATCAGAAATAATATTATACTAATTTGATTCTGGGCCTTCCTTAGCTTTGGCAGCTTATAACTACTGATGCAATTAAACAGAACTGTTGAAACATTTCGTTTTCCAAAAGAGAGCAGCTATTTCATTCATTTAATAAATGTAAAACTACATGCACTTTAAGGT
>NW_026459155.1:0-71443 GCF_021730395.1 Mercenaria mercenaria
TTGATGATATTTGTTCACTAATGGAGAAGAATTTTGTATTCATTTATAAATACGAAATACTAAAGAAACTCAGCTTTTGCGATAGAATAAAGCCCTAAAAATGTATGGGAAATTTTACTTAAATGACAAAGTATCAAACTTCCACGTATCCTAGTAAGATTGCAGTAAAAAGGTAAACTAACGAAACTAAACTATTCCTTCTATGAAATGAATCTCCAGAAGGTCGAAAATAAACAGTTAATCAGTTGATACTCACATGCCGGTTTATAACGAGCAATAAATTCTGTGAAAACTGAAATCCACGAGAAGACCTTTTAGAAGCATAGACCAAAACCGAGCAAATAATAGCAGACTCAGTTTGAGTGAGTCTGTTCATAAGAGGTGTACTCCTTACGCCCCCTAGCCTCGGCGTAAGCAGTATCTTTGTGTTGCTTCTGTATTACGTTCGCTTCTGGAATAAGCAATATTTCATTTCCCTGTATGTCTGGAAAATGTGTTATATGTATTTTGACTCATACAAAGAAATGAATTCGGATTGTGCGTCTCATGTAATGCACCATTTTATTATTCTTAGAAGATTCTTAAAAGACATTATGTGTTACCTATGCATTTACCTTTCACTTATTAATCTGCATATGTTGGTTCCTTCCCAAACCCTTTCTTCACCCGCTCGACACTTTGGAACGCAGATGCAGTCTGAAAGAGATTACATGCGTAAGCGTCATATATCTACTTAGAAGTGATTTTTAAGTTTCAAGTTAGGCCGACTGGGTTTTAAGTTGGGTTGATTCCGTTTTAAGTAGGTCGGATTTGTTTTCAAGTTAGGCAAACTGGGTTTTAATTTAGCCCTACCAGGTTTTAAGTTAAGCAGTCTGGTTTAAATTAAGGCCCGTCTTGTTTTGAAATTAAGCCGACTGATTACAATTAAGCTGACTGGGTTTAAAGTTAGACCAAATTTATCACAAGATTTACGGGACTTAAATGGGATTCCAAGCCTATACCACTGAGGGCAATACATTTGAAGTCAGTGACATATCCGATATGGCACCGAAGAGGAAGAATTACTCAGGCCTTATTCTGTTTGCTTATGTCTATTATTGTTCTCTCATGAATGAACACAAAATAATCCCTGGAAATTGACGAATATGAAATAAGCAAAAGATATAACAGACACAAGTCGAAAAGACAATTTTTAACATAATTTTGAGTTCAAACACCACAAACACTATGCTGAAAAGCGTTCAATGTCTTTGTGGCTGTTTCCGTTGTTCTGACACTCACGAACAAACAAAAGTACAGTTAGTTCCCTAACAAGCCCCTGTTTAAACCTACGTTATACAAAATGCACTTTTATCTACACAGCAAATGTTACATTCAATACCTACATATTTGTCTGTTCGGTTAACCTGTTTTGACACTTAATATGTTATTTGTGTAAAATAAATTATGTTATTTGTGTAAAATAACAAACTTAATGCTTACAACTGTGAACGTAATTAATACTAAACAATGTTTTTCCTAATGGTACACAGCGAGTTTACGTACTTGGCATCAACTCCTCTGTTGGACTGCATTTTATCTTTAGATGGTACTTTGCGTCCACACAGGAATCTTCATCCGAACCCAATGTGAAAAAGATGACACCATGGGTATTGCAGTAATTTTTCTGCGAATTGCATCTCCCTAAAGCTGGTATTTGATTTGTGGAATTCCTGACGACAATTAAGGATTCATCCTTTACACATGGAGCAAAAGCGTTTCTTTTGTTTTCCTGGAAGTAGCCAGCCGGACATTCAATTTTATACACATCAATATGCCCGGATACGGCTGAATCAAGAACCGCTATATTTCTGTATCCTAGAATTATAAAAAAAAATGTATATTAGACGGTGTCTTGGTGAATATATCGAACTATAGACACTTCTTTGATTTAGTTACTTACTATATCAAGGATCTTCGATAACACCACTGAACGTTGTTTTACGAGAGGACAGGGCTGGGAAAGGCTTCACGATCCATATTTCGCCTCACCAACATTTCTTTCAAGTAACTTTACAATAAAATTAATCTATAAAGATAGTTCCTATGATATCAGTAATGAATATTCCAAATTTCAGATGGTTTCTATGTTATGTAATGAAAACTTACGTTTACTCCAAGGGTAAGTTTGTCCACACAAATGTATTGAATTTCCATAGGGGACATTTAAACAAAAATAGCTTTCTAAGGAGCACACATCACTAAAGCATCTTTCGTAATAAATATTGTGCATATTCTCGTCGCTATGACATTTTTTCAGGTCTCTATACGAACACTCCTGTGGCTGTTTTAGCACTTTAAATGTACGTTTATTACTTATAACCAGATGATTCGGTAATTCTGATTTTATGTACACTTGTCTTTGTTCTACATCTTCTAAACCAGCAACATGGACTGTCAACAATGTCGGTGTCATACATATAATCCATCCAGAAATATGTGTAAAAAATACGACGACTCGCTCGAACTCCATCTGAAAATATTTAACTACAAATTAGTCATCCGTTTACTTGTAAACTGCATGTTCTCGTATTAGTCTATCGGATTTTATATCTGTATTCAATTTAAGTATTACACCTTTTCTCACGTTAACGCGCTACAATGTGTTATGTCAGTCATTATAATACGGGTTATAACTTGTGAATTAGTAAAACATTTTAAAAAAACCTATCTAAATACGATGCCACGGAGTGCAAATGAGATAATGCGTATTTAAAGAAATGACATGTGAACCGCTTTCAATTGATAACAATGCTTTGGGGCACTCCCTGTGATTATGAATTGAAACTATTATAAATATAACAGATGGGAGTCCATACGTAAGACTTAAAATCGGACAAGCCGATTTTCATATTCAGACTGTGATCAAGTTACTACTTATTCAGTAGAGGACCCGCTAACTCGTAACCAAGGCTTTGTTGTATTATGCAATAATCTAATCTTAAAATAAACCTCTCTAAAACTAAATATGTTTACATTGAACACAAAACGTAGTATTTGATAAGCAACTATTACTGGTGTTTAACCGTGTCCATGATATATCTTTTTAACTTTTTTCGTAAAGATTCACATATAAACGCCGATTCGCAACCATGACTAACTGGACAAAAATAGTCTTAGATTTGTGAAATAAATCATTTACAGTGCTGCTAAAGTCAATTAATCCTTTGATAACATGTCCATGTCATGTTTGATAACACTGATTAACCTCATTTTATTATCTTAAGTATTACTAAAACATAATTAAGATGATAGAATCCATATAAACACTAACAGTGATACAATGTAGTAACAAATGATAATAATAATAATAAAATACCATTAAACCTTTTCAAAAGAGAAATACAAATCATGCTATTTACTTACCATACATTCGATTTTCTTTAAACCACAACGATTCACTATAAAAAGTCGTCACATTGTAAACATACCCGGATTAATTTAGGCTTTAGATATATCTTTATTGGAATGTTAAATATTTCAAATGACAAAAAGGCACTCAAGTAAAGATATCAGATAATAATAAATTGTTTTACTCAGTAAGTGTTAATACTTTATGAACTATATCACGCTTTACATCTATTGATTTCAGAATCTGTCACGTATAAATCACTGTAAATTACTAATATCAGCTATCATTTATATACGAAAAAAAACGTACAGAAAATGATACAGTTAATTACATGGTGATGATATAAAAAGATATAAAGAATAGAATACATGGGCGATAGATTACGTTTGGATGATACAAACACGGCTAAATATTATTATAAGCAAAGTTTTGAAAACAAATATGAAACATATCAATAAATCGAACAGTTCTAATCAAGCTAACTCTAATGTAGCTCTATTAAACATATATCCTCACTTTTTCTCCGTAAAGCCATTGTAGTAATGTTAATATTCATAAGATGACTAATATAGGCTCATATCATGGCTTTATTTGTTTACAATGCTTGTGCGCTTTTTTTTTTTTATTAAAATGAACATAAGACGTTTTAAATTCTTGCACTTGCATTTATTGCTTGAATATGCTAATTGATTAATTTAAATCAAGGTGAGTAGATAAGAACAGTTTATTGGGCATATTTAAATCATTTGTAAGAAAAATAAAACATAAATGAATTAGCATCGGTACTTAAAAACAACGACTGCTGAAACCAAATGATCATAATGACTCGCTCTGAAAGTGTCTATAAAAGATTTCAAAGAAAGTTTATGATTAGATTTAAACTTTAGAGATAAAATAATGATGGCATTGACACCTTGTTGGACATCGTCTAGACATGTGACATTGACTAACGCTAGTATTAGTACTGCAGATACAATGCGTCAAGGAAAAGCAAAGACCCTTTGAAGCTTCATGGTAAAAGGTCAGAAAAACATATTTTTCTGCTGTGTTACCAGCGCCGTGAGCATGGCATTGTTATAAACGATTTTCTGTGTAATAATATAACTGGGTCATAACTGATACCATTAGTAAATACTTGTAGTAAAAGTAAAAATAGCTGTCTGCTTGTCGCTCAGCATTAAAAGGGGTAACTGGCTTCCCTTCTTTTTTATAAATACCTGCTCCCTCAAAAACATACGGCATTTAATTTAGCATCATAATTTGAGTTAAGCCTTTAGGTCTATAATTAGTGCGTGTTATTATTACGTAGGACGTTGAATTCTTGTCTACGTAGAAAGGAAAGACAAGGTTATCAGGGTAGCACATCTCATTATCTTTTTCCTAGAGAAAAAGACAATCTGTACGAACGCACAGGGCATTATCATCATGACTTCGTAAACAACGCAATTTTATAGTTTACAATATATTTACGCATTGCACAATGCTAGATTTAGAAAAACACTGTCCTACATGGGCACGCATGTAAGATTATTAGCAAAACCTTGGAGCTTTTTCTAAACATTTTTCACAAATTGATAAGTGGTAAGGCATATTATTCACCGTTGTGACCTAAATATGTTTTAGGCATGATGACTTTAAATACATTTGTATTAGTGTTTAGAGATTTAAAAGACCGTTCACAATTGTATCAGTTTATAAACTATTTATAAATAAGATAACGGGAAAACAACATGCAAGCCTTTGAAGATTTTTGTGAAAAGAATTTCAAATATAGTATGAAATTATAAGTACACACCATATTAAAATGGGATTATATAAATTTATGAAATAGGTGAGATTTATCTGGTTGGACAAAATAACTAGCTTTCAATAAACCGTTTTGTTTCTGACACTCCCAAAATATGTTATGTATAGATGT
Source organism: Mercenaria mercenaria (assembly GCF_021730395.1). NCBI lineage: Eukaryota > Metazoa > Mollusca > Bivalvia > Venerida > Veneridae > Mercenaria > Mercenaria mercenaria. Next base: position 5,310 of record NW_026459155.1, read on the forward strand.
AATGCGCGTATTCAACAATGTGTACTTTGTTTGATATGGAACTTCGGGACATGATTTTAGGAGATTCGAAACTAATATGTCTATTAAAGTTACCGTCACGAATGAATTTACAAATACAATTAACTGGGATTCTAAAATAGCAATGCTTCGTAGATCAAATAATTTTTACCATAATTCTTTGGGAACTTTAACTGATTTAACTTTAATTTAATATTTTAAGATTACCCACCAGATTAGGGAAATTAATATGTAGTGTAGTTATAAAAGGCTAATCGGATATAAAACAAGAGGGCCAAGATGGCACTAGGTCTGAGAAACACACCATAACAGTGTAAACATGTTTGACTTAGTAATTTCATAAAAAACAAATATTCTGGCCAATTTTCATTAGGTTTGGACCAAAAATGTGGTCTCTTGAGTTTAAAGAAATATTTACTTTGATATGACCTAGTGACCTAGTTTTGGCCCCAGATTACCCATATTTTATAGATTTTATCAAGGCAATCATTCTTACCAAAGTGCATGAATATTAATTGAAAAATACAGTCTATATTGCTTACACAAGGTTTTTCTTTGATTTGACCTAGTGACCTACTTTTTTAAACCCAGATGACCTATATTCAAACTCCATCTAGATTTTATTCAAGGCAATCATTCTGACCAAATTTTATGAAGAACGATTGAAAAATACAGCTTCTATCGCATACACAATGTTTTCTTTGATTTGACCTAGTGACCTAGTTTTTTACTCCAGATGACCTATATTCAAAATACACCTAGATTTTATCAAGGCAATCATTCTGACCAAATTTCATGAAGATCAACTAAAAACTACATCCTCTATTGCATACACAAGTTTTTTCTTTGATTTGACCTAATGACCTTGTTTTTTTTATCTCAAATAGTTTTTAATAAAACATGTCCTGGATTTTATCAAAACAAACATTCTGACCAAATTTCATGAAATTCAATTGAAAAATACAGCCTTTATCGCATACACAATGTTTTCCTTTGATTTTACTTAGCGACCTACTTTTTAGCCCCAGCTAAGCCATATTCGAACTCGACCTAGATTTCATCAAGGCAATCATTCTGAATAGATTTCATGAAAAATACATTTCTTATGCATACACAATGTTTTTCCTTGACCTAGTTTTTGACTCCAGATGACCCATAATCAAACTCGACCTAGATTTTATCAAGACAATCATTTTTACTAAATTTTATGAAGATCAATTGAAAAATACAGCTTCTATCGCATACTCAATATCTTTCTTTGATTTAATCAAGTGACCTAGTTTTAACACCCAAGATAACCCATATTCAGATTCGACCTAGAATTTATCAAGGCAATCATTCTGACCAAATTTCATGAGGATCGATTGAAAAATACAGCCTCTATCGCATACACAAGCTAAATGTTGACAGACGGTAGACGACAGACAGACAGACAGACGACAGACTTCGGACTTCGGACATCGAGTGACCACAATAACTCACCTGAATATTGAGCTAAAAAAAAAAAGAAATAAAAAGAAATAGTTGTTAATGCCACGAACACTTCCGATACCTTCGAAACCATTATATTTTGTCATTTGACGTATAATATTTGATTACAAATGCGAGATTCAATGCTTTCATAGTTAAATCGATAAAAAATATTCTAGAAAACTAAATTTATAAAAGTTGTATCTGCTGTCAAAGGCAAAGATTGAAATAAATAAAAATTATCTACCTTAATTGCTGATACTTTACATTTCACTATATTCCAATTTATTTCAATGTCATTTAGTTTAACATAATAGACTTGAATTAAATATTGCTAGATATAAATGGGAATTCTTTTTAAACATTCCAAAGTGATTAGACTGATATCATTTTAACAACTTGTCAAAAATGTATGACTTCAAAATGGGAAACGCCCTTGTTGAGTGTGATTTATTTGCTTTACTGACACATACAATATATTTATACCATAAACCGTTTAGCAGATAAGTAAATCACACTAAAATACACGCTCTTTATTAAGCAGCATGTCTCAGTATACCATATTTTACCATGTTGCAATCACCTGATTTATATACCTATATGTACTATACTGTTTTAAATATTAATGAAAGCAACTATTCATATTGCCATGTACGTAAACAGGATTATCTGAAGAGCAACAAAAGTGTTCTAATTTGTACATTTTTATACCCCCGGTGTCGAAGACCCGATAGTGCATAAAGTGCTAGGACTGTCCGCCCGCCAGTTATTCATAATACACAAGTGTACTCAGTTCCTCATACAGTTTCCATATTGTCGGTACTTTTATGTTCGAAATCTTTTGGAAGTTATGACCCTCTTTCGACTTCGAAATATTATAACACTTACTATATAATAACACTGTGTACTCAACTACTCCTACACAGTGTTTCCGATCACGTAAACAAAAATTATAAATCAGGGCTAAAGTTTTTTATTCGATATATTGTGTTAATATAATGCACATGATTCGAAACCTATTTGAAAGTGATATTCCTGGTACTACAATTTCCCCACCAAAACCTTCCCATTTAAACGCTATCCCTGTTCAATTGACTTAAAGTGAGAACACCTCAGAGCGCACAATGTCGAAAGTGGGTGAAAACTGAACTACGTTAAAACGAGAAGGTTTTGGTGAGGAAATCGTAGTTCATTGATAGCAAACACATGCCATTAATGTAGGTGTTTTATTCGGTTTATGGTAAAATAAACCAAGTTGTAGTTTTTCTTTTCATTTATTGAACACAGTACCAGTATAATAAATACAAAATAAAACTAAAAAACATGAGACAGAAAATCAGGAATATGAAACAATACGAATACGCAGATTTCACAAAACAATGCAACTAGCCTATTATTATGAACCATTGCAAATAAAATAGCTTACGAGATACATCTATGAATCGAGATGAGGTAAAGGAAAGTTAAATATAAAGTAGAAAAAACTTTATCATTTTGAAATGATGTATAAAGTTCCGTGCAAGTGTTTGTTTTCGCCAAAAAGTTGTGTGTAGTTTAACTTACCGATATTACGAAGAAACGTAGCAATAAAGCTGAACAATGAATGTAGTGTAATATTTAAACTCACTATGTAATGAAAACGCAGTTCAAATATAAAGGTAAACTATATTAGGTTACAATTAAAATTGATGACATTCCGCAATGTAATAAGGGCTTGCAATACCAAGTTCAAGGGCACAAGTAGATAACTCTACCTGAGACAAATTAGAAATAGCAGTTAGTGCACTAGTAGAGTAAGGGGACGTAATAATCAAATGAATATTCGAGAAATGAGTACTCTTAAATCATCAGACAACAGACATGCATAAATAAAACATACAAAGCAGTTTTATAAAATCTCATATATATTAATCACAAACAGGTTCTCACTTCTTTATCAGTTAAACCTTCCATGTCTGCGGATTAGGTTTCGCTCTCGTATTTACTTGAAACGTTCATTCTGAGTCAAGTAGTAAATTAAATCGAAATAATTTATATAAATATCAAGATTTGTTGGCTAGTTATGTAGACGCTGAAGGGTATAGATTTGATGAATTGTATATACTGTATCTACTAGCACAATTTACTATACACAAATGATAACCGACTAGTTTACAAAACTAATAATACTATTCTATGGTCGAAATATTCCTTAAGAAAATAGAACTGAAACAAATGCATTTAAACAACCCTTCATCAGCTTAAAAGTCATTTAAAAAATCATTAGTTTCTTTTGATGTAAAACTGCTTAGCATTAAATCAAACCAATTTCTGTATGGTTATTAGTTTTCTTTTCATTCACAATTTTAGAACCAATATAATATCCGTCATTTGCATAGTCTTCAATAATCATTGCAGCAGATAGTCAGACATGTATATAAAGACCATGCTAAGGGGACTTTTAGGGCCAATGGTCTTTGGTAACAGCTGTTCTTTGGCACAGGTTTAACTTTTTTTTTTCTATAACTTTTCTAACTTTTCATGCGTTGTTCACTTTTACTGTACTTGCTATTTTTTTTTCGATTTTCGGATGGTACAAATCATGTTTGTGCAGGCATCTTTTCTTGATATCATCTGTTTTATGGTAAGGTAGCCAAGTTAGTATGTTCTCTTCACATGAGTGGTCTCCGAGGACATATTTGCACTATCTGCTTCCTCGTAATACCCACATGCACTTGTAAGCTAAAATGAAGATGTATGCTAAATGTATTGTACTCTTCATTCGATTTGTTTAATCTAAACGGAAACAAACAAATTCTAACAGTTATTTTTTATAACACACAAACTAAGTGTATACATACATTAACGTATAGCGGTTATACATACGAGTATACTTAAGTATTTCATATTATTGTGTAAAAACATATAGCCTAATCCCGATTCTGTTGAATAGTTTTCTATACATATGTGGATCCCCAAACTATTTTTGTCCATTTAAGAATTTACTGTAATATATATTGACCATTCCTGTATCTATGGAATAGTGTGACAAGTCACATACTTTGAGATTTTCCATTTTAGGTCCGTCAACAGATGCAGCGCCACAACGACTACAAGCAGATTCACAGTCTATGTCTTGAGAATTGATATTTGGCATTGCATGACCGTTCCCTGGATAAACGTGAACATCACCAGTTTCAGAGATCCGTTGGGTAGGTTCTCATGGACAGTATGGACAGTATTAGTACATAGTATATTTGACACTGATATTCATATATAATAATTAAGAATTGAATCAATCTGTGATTGAAAATTCATGACCAAGTTATTACATTTTACTTCAGTAGAATATTACATAATTGATAAAAATCATGCAATCGGTTGTAAAATTCTGATAAAAATGTTTAACATTATTGGAGAGTAACTATCTCAGTTAAACAAAAAAAACAACAAAAAATCACATTTTATCACATCTTTGCCAGTGTAACACGTTTTTTTTAAATTATTTACTACATAAGTAGCTTACATCATTTACACCAGAAAGAAGCCATAGAAACCATGGGCATCTATGATATTTTGCAAAAATAGTAAAATATCATTTTAACTTAATATGTTCCTTTGTGCCTGAGTCTCTCACTCAACTATATGTCTGCATTGTTTCTATTCTTGAGTGTTTAGTTCAGATAAAATATCATTTACACAAGTTTTTAATGGAGCTCTTAAACATAGTTAAACTCGGGTAAAAATAATTGTAAATGTACATATTCGTGTCTAAACTACCAAAAACTTTCCGTCGTCTTAATTATTTGTTTGTTTGTTTTGGGTTTAACGCCGTTTTTCAACACTATTTCAGTCAGGTGACCTATCCAGTGTTCCTGGATTCTGTACCAGTACAAACCTGTTCTCCGCAAGTAACTTCCAACTTCCCCACATGAATTATCGAAGGTGGAGGACGAATGATGTACATACGCCCCGCCCGGGGATCGGCCGCCGCGACCCCGCGATCCGTAGACTAACGCTCTCCTTGCTGTGCTATGTGGGCGGGCACTCGTCTTACTTGTAAACAAGCATATTTTTTCATTGCATTTGCCTTTCCTATATACAGAAACCGACCAATATTCTTTTCAATCGACTAAACACATTCATAACTGGCTTTTTTCTATCAACGCAATTTGTCCGAAACCGCCCGAAAATTTTTCTACTCCCTTTATGCAAAGGAGAATATATTGAAGTACATTTGTACTTCCGGGGCTTTTGTATGCTAGGAAGTAGTTTCTTTTGAAATTTCCCAATTTGAAGCATTTCCTTCTTTGACTTGTTAAATTCCAAATATATTTATTGACACTGTGTACCTTTTGTGTCATTTCTGATGTCCTTAACAGATGTTCTGTCTGTGTTTTTCAAGCGGAGGGATTACAAAAACTGCTCCAAACTTGCGGCCTTGACAGATGTGTATTGGACAATTGAACATTGACTGAATACTTTAATGTGTTACAAAAATGTTCGTTGTTGATGACAGTGTTTTCCTATGCTATATTTACTGAGACAGAGTTAATCTTCAGAAATACAGAGCTGTTAATGCTCTAAATATGTTATGAAATTCACAATCCATGTCCAAGTGTTTTTTCTGCGATACTGCAAAGAAGGAGTAATATTGTACCGGTCCGAGAACTAATAAATATCTAACCGGTCAGTGGGTAAAAGATTACGCAGTGTCAGCTGTCGAAATTGCCCTCGATTTATGTATAGGATGGTAATGTAAAAACAACAATAAACGAGAAAAAAATATATTAATATTTTTAATAGGACAATAACAAAAACAGCTTACCTCTTTCACGGAGTAGCTTGAAAACGAGTGAAATCACAAATGAAATAATTAGCAACAAATAACTTGCACATTGCATTATATTTCTAAAATGAATATTCTGCCAAGTCTAAGATTTAATACAGAATATTCTTACTCATTCCTTTAATTACTAGTGCATTAAAGTATACTGACCAGAACAAAATGAAGTGCATAAAAATGTAATAAAAAGGGCACATTTCAATGTTACATACAGATCAGCTCACGTGGAAAACCCACTTTCCGTTTTTCATCGAAGGAAAAGTCTTGCATAGCGAGGAATTCCTCCGAGTACTGCCTTATTCTGACTCGGAGTACCGGTTGTTATAGTTTTATTACTTTAGCGGAATTTCGTCGAGTCACACCGAGAAATTACTTGACGGAGCTCCGAGTTGAAATTCTACAGGTAACACTATAATGATTTCCGGTATTTTATGGCGACTCCGAGTCTATAATAAACAACTAATTGGTCATTTCGAGTGACGCGAGATGATTTCACGAAACTCCGAGGCAGTATTCCCTTACGTAGATGGAATTTTTGTTTAATTAACTTGTTCTTTTTTACTGTTTAAATTTTAATATTGAAATAGTTTCTGACCATACGAATTAGACCAAGCAGCATATTAATGTAAAATGGATGAAATTATTAATCATATGAAATTAAATAAACTTTCAAAGGAGTGATTTGGTAAATTTTTATATTGAAATAATTTTGGACTTTGTGAATAAGATTTAGAAATAAAGTTAATATGTAAAATGCACTAAATTAAGCATAATTTATAATTAGATAAACCTTAACACCCGCTAAATTGTTAATTGTTAAGTATGATATTGAAATACCTTCTGACTATGCTTTTTGATTAAGAAATAAATTATGTAAAATGGACATAATTTAAGAATTGTATAAAACTAAACAAACTTTCAAAAAACTGGCGTTAAAGAATAGTGATTTATAAAATATCATACTGAAATATTTATAATTTCTGACAGTGCAAATTAAGTTGAGAAACAGATTTATGTAAATTGAACTAATTGTTTTTATTTATTTCGATGGGTTTAACGTCGCACCGACACAATTATAGGTCATATGGCGACTTTCCAGCGTTGATGGTTGAGGAAGACCCCATGTGCCCTCTGTGCATTATTTCATCACGAGCGGGCATCTGGGTAGAACCACTGACATTCCGTAAGCCAGCTAGATGGCTTCCTCACATGAAGAATTCCACACCCCGAGTGAGGCTCGAACCCACATCGATGAGTGGCAAGTGATTTGAAGTCAACGACTTTATACCCCAGTCACACATACGGCGCGGATAGCTACGTCTAGCTATGGACAGAAACGTAGTAATCCGTATCGAACCGTACCTGAGCCGTACCTCAGAGTAGTCATTCGTATTAATCCGTACCAAAACGTGGTCAAAACGTATTCAAAACTTATTCCAAACTTGCAAGTTTCTCCAACTTTTGAACATGCACAAAAGTTTGAGCGAACCGTAGCCATTTGAGCGTGACTTTAGTCCAACTTTGCTGAAACTTATTCATCCGTAGTTAAACGTACTTAAACGTAGTTATCCGTGCTGTTACGTACCTCGCCGTAGCTGAACGTAGTTATCCGAGGCTGCTCGTACTTAGGCATAGTTCAACGTAGTTTAGCGCAGACCCGTCCGTGCGCTGGGCAAGTTGCAAGGCGCAGTAAAACGTAATTCAACGTAGTACCTCGTACCTATCCGTACTTATTCGCGACCTGTTTTGTTTTGTTTGTTTCCTGTTTCTCACCATTTTCCCGTACTAAGATGTACTGCTCCATAGTTATACACCCACAGACTTATCCTATCCGCACCGTACCTCAACGCACGGACATATCCGTATGTGTGACTGTAGCTTTAACCACTCGGCCACGGAGGCCCTGAACTAAATTAAGAACTGTATAAAACTAGATAAACTTTAAGATAACGGCCGTTAAATTATAGTGATCTTTTATTGAAAATTATAAGAGAAATGATTAAATTTAGTTATGAAAATGGACTTCATTTATTCATTTGGAAGGAATTATAAAAGGGAAAGTAATTACTACCGTATCCTCTGAAAAAGTCATAAAATATTGTAAGTGAACAGATATACTACCCATTAAGACGACGTTTCCCGTTTGTCAGTTTGCTGTCATTTACTTTTGAATCACTCAAACACCTGTTTGCCCTCCTTGACCTCGGTACATGTCTTTGAAGCTTACCGCGGCATGTCATCGGGAATTGTGCGTGTACATTTCACTATGGGGGAATTAATCGATAAACATTTTGCAAAACACTCGGTTAGGACTTAACCAAAATATTATTTGTTTGCCGCTTTACTCGTTTTTATTTCTGTTCATTAAAATATTTTTGATCGAATTTGTAGTCTTGCTATCGCTTTAAAATTCATAGAGTTCTAATCGGCAAAAGTTTTACGTGACTTCTGTATTCTCAGTACAGTTTCTGAAATAAAGATGTAATAGAATCGTGTCATCGGTTTATCTTACTGTGTTATGCACTAATGGATTAGTCGACTCAGTCCGTGTAACTGAGTTTGATGATTCCAGCTTTGATGGTCGAAGATCCCTATGCGCCCGTACGTGCACTATGTCATCACGGGCGGGCATCTTGGTAGAACAACCGACCTTCCATTTATAAGCCAGCTGGATGGCTTCTAGACTAGCCACTAGACTGATAATAAATATATCTTTACATTTTTCCATTTTTTGACGAATGGTAGAACAACCGACCTTCCATTTAGCCAGCTTGATGGCTTCTAGACTAGCCACTAGACTGATAATAAATATATCTTTACATTTTTCCATTTTTTGACGAATTCAATTTCATAGAGGAATGATGTTGAAATTATGATATTCGACATAGGATATAGACTGGCTCAGTTCACTACATTTAATCATAAAAATGTAAAAAATATATCATAGTCTAGGAGCTAGTCTAGACGGCTTCCTAACATGAAGAATTCATCTCTCTGAGTGAGGCCCGATCCTACACCGGTGAGGGACAAGTAATTCAAAGTCACCTTAACAACTCGCCCCCACGGAAGCCCCGTGACAGTATTTGAGCTGCATACTATAACATTGCGTATATCATGTATGGAGAGTACTTTATCAAAAACATTTGTCTGTTGAAAGAATGCTATAAAATAAGAACTTCTTTCTATCATTTCATTATATCCAGCAATAGAAACAAAAACTGAATTTGAATTAATTTAAATTATGTATGCCATTTAGCGCTGTCTTGAAAAGACGATGTTAATGGTCATGTTTGAAGATGTCAGGGACATAAATAGATACATTATTCCTGAATATATACAGCAGCGAAATTAAGACATTGGAAATATCGCAAATTGTGTTAAGTTCTGTGAACTTTTCATAACGGTCCGTTGAAACATGTTAGTAGGCGCATTCTCACACAAAAGAGGAATACATCATATGCTTTTTAAACATAATATTTGTTATCGGTAACATGTCATTTGTTAAGACATTGACAGAAAGGTATCAGTGTTTTATTCTTGCAAGTCTCACATACGCAGCGAAACATGTTTTATGACTGCGTTAGCTCAAAACTATATAATATGTGATTCATTGTCTACAATTTTTACACTGCCATTACATGTTTTCTTTAAAAAAAAAAAGATGTTACACACAAATATAATGTACATTTGTACATTAAAACTCTTGTGCACTGTGAGTTGTACCTATTTTACAGTCGAATTTCCCCGTCGCCAAGGCCAGTTTCATCTCAAACTACTTTTTAATTCATTAAGAATATTTTCATTTAACGCCAATTCGATTCATAATTCAATCAAGACAGAAGTAAAACTTTTTTCGACTTGCGGGAAACTTCACGTGCTTTTCCAAACAGTTTTGTCCTATTCCTATTATTCATAAAAATCGTCAGTATTAGAAATCGTGCGTCCAGAATATATCACAAAGTGGTAATTGCTTTAACAATGTTTTGCCAAGACATGTACCATACATTTTTTTATCCTTAAGTGTAACTGAATTGCTTGAAATTTATTTATGAACAAAATCGGAACTAATGTTCGAGGAATCATCGGTCATGACATACATTTTGTGAAAGTTAGGACGCCCTTGGCTGAAAGTAATACTTTCAAAATTTTATTTTGTTTAAACAGCGCAATATACATTATCTTCAATAACCCCATTCCATTTGTTACTATTAAGGTCGACACATTATTTGAATGTATTGTATAGCAGAAGCTAGTTTTTACGTACTTTGGTGGAATCGTTGCACGTGCTTTTAATGATGTGCCTTCGGTATACTGCGTATACATACATAATGTTATATGTTGACGTTATAGTTTCGTGTAAATAGAAATGTTGAAAAGTTATCAAGAATTAGAAACAAACACTTACGTAATAGCACACAACTAATTTTTGATTGGCCTATACGCGTGTCATCGTATAAGGAAACGACAACTGGTGACTGTGACGTATAAATTTCGGCAATATCAAAGTATCGGTTTTTTGTTTGAAGTTGTTCAAAGTGAAACGAGAGCAAATTGTCAAACGGGAAAGATCTTCTTAACGGGTAGTATCTGGTTTATTTTAATGTAAAATAGAAAGATACAGTAACTATTATAACTATTCATAAATTACATTTTTTTTTTTCATGTATCACTACGTAAACTATAATTTTCTTGCTCCATGTAACCTGAAATCTATCCTCGAAGGTACTCGAAGACCCAATTAAATTTGTAGTAGTAATTATTTATTCGTCTCGGAGTCATTCGAACGAATTCCGTCAAGTGACTCGGGAACAAAAGAAACAAATACAGGTTAGATAAGTGTGTAGTTAACTGCATCAAAGTACGTAGACTGAAAAATATCCCATAAATATTCGTCAAAGCACGAGAAAAATATCGAGAAATATGAGAAAATCAAAGAAATAATTTCAGGACTGTTAGATGCATGACTGTCTTTTCATGCATAGCATTTAACATAGACAGCCTATTTTTCCATTGCACTGATATGAAATGGACAGGATTAGAATTAACAAACGGTTTTCACTCAACAATTTCACTATATAAACAGATTGATTCCCTTGTGTAAAGAGGGCTTAGGGTAAGTCTCTATTAAATGTGTCAATGTTGCGAGATTGGATTTGCCAATATACTGTCAATATATATTTGTAACTGATTTATCTTTCATATTCGAAATATGTCTTAAAGTTTAAATTATCTTACTTCAATTACGCGCTCTTGTTTTCGAGTACACTCAATTGTACTAATTAACTGAGTGGTCCGTTATCAAATTGGCTCAAAACAAATATTTTTAATATGTGTATTAGAACATAACGAAATGTACTGTTACTAAAAACATTTATGAATAAATTTCAATAAAGTCTTACTAAAATTGACATAAAGAACGTTCGTGAATAAATTGTATATGTGTACGCTTATCTTAAATACCATACAAATTCATTAATGCAAAGGTTAAAAGAAGATGGACAAATATAAACAGTAACGATTTGTAGGCATTTTAATACAATATGGATTAATACATTAAAATGTTTGATAGGGTGAATGAAAATCAGTTAGGATGAATGCCAGGCTGAAATATCCTAAATGAAGGTTGCATGGGGCCCAAAAATGTGGCGTGTGATAAAAATAAAAATGAAAGTAAAATGTTTTATTAATTACAATTAAACGTTAAATATTAAGCCCCGGTTCAACTGTTTTCAATTGGTTCATCAATGGCCAGTTTTTCAACTCTTAGCACTAAGAAAGGTTTAAACCAGTATTAGTTAAGTCATCGCTTAACCTTGTTTTCTAGCGGATTTTTACTAATAATCGGCGGGTAAAATTGCAATGTATTAGCTAAACTGTGGTCACACACTATGAACAGGTAGATACAGTCATCGGACCGTCTCGCCGAATTTTTACCGGTACAAAAACGTGTTACTTTGGTGATTTAACATGGCCATGTCAAACCGTACGTCTTATAAAACTACTGAAAAAAGACATTCTTATTGAAATCGTCGAAAAATACAAAGAAAACGTACATGTTTATAAATATTTACATGCACTTCCATATTTAGGCGTGCACTTATATTTTGAAACGTGCAAACCTAGCAAATCTAGTAAAGTTAAAAGAAAGAGTTGAGTCTGTTACATTTTATGAGTTTTGAATTTTGGAATTCGCTTATATTTTATATACATTAAAAGATACATTAATTTGTATCTGTTGCATAATTCATTTTATATCGAATGTGACCTCAGAACCTGCAAGCAACTATAACAAATCTAGAAGAATGGAAAGTCCAAAAACAGATGTAGCAGATATATCCAAAAGGTCCAAATCGTCGTACGTAACGAAAGGGTCTCATTCTCTCCCTCCTCAACATTTCTGCTATTACTTCATGTTAGAAATTTAAATACATATCTAAATATTCCGCGGCCATCTTTTCTTAAACCACGTATGTCCCATGTTTAAATAACAATAGAAAGATAAGCCATTGCTGACACCGCTTAAAGTTGTCGTGTCCCGTTATTCACGTGCTGACTTAAGCGCTGTAAATATATCCGACGCGGCTTAACTCGGGGGTTAAGTCATAACTGAATAGTTGAAAAACTGGCCACATGTCTTTGCTAAGAATTTATATATTTTATAATATTTGAAATGTTAACAAATTGTAAAGAAAAACTGCAGTTAATAGACATGATGACAAATTGGAAATCGTTGTCTATTAATCATATCAAAATATGAAGATAAAACTGAAATGAATCAATATGATAACAAATTGTCCGGGAAAATTGCAGTTAATCTATATGATAAAAAATGTAAAGGAAAACAAATAGCAAAACAATCGATATAATTGTACTAGAATTGTCAGGAAAAAATGCAATTAATAGATGTGGTAATAATTTATACAGGGAAACTGCAAATAATAAATATGATAGCAACATGTACTGGAAAGACTGAAAACAACCGATATAATTACAAACTGAACAGGAAACTGAAGTTCAATTATAAACAAATGAAAATTTCTTGTAACTATTTATTATAAATAACAAATGTGATTGCACAAATGATTAAGTATAATTCTGAACAGGACAATTTACAGATAGATATTACAGGGTCCAACTCATTTGCATTTTTTTTTTGTAATGTAATACATAATACTAAAGCAAAGTATAGAAATACCGTATTTATATTTTACCGGGTTCTAGTAAATTTGAATTTATCTCAACTACAAATCGCCAATATAAAGAGTAAAGATTACTTTTTGTTAGCAATTATTAATAAGAAGGACCCTACACTGCTAAATTATTTAATTACAAAGAAACCATAAACCAAAAGCTAGTACTACAAAAATAATGGTACAACAAAACTATAAAAAATGAAACATAAGGGCGACAAATTACGCAAATATTAAGTGTTTTAGTGCAGAGAAAGTCAAACTTAGACGATTAGAACATGATATGAATACATGCACCTCATATTACAGATGATAAATTTAATTATACATGTACCTATTAATCCACGTGTTCGTTTCATTTCTTAGTGAAACCAACACAATTGGAGGCATATTTGTTAGTTTGTTTGTTTTGGGTTTAACGCAGTTTTTCAACAGTATTTCAGTCATGTAACGGCGGGCAGTTAACCTAACGTGTGTTCCTGGATTCTGTACCAGCACAAACTTGTTTTCCGCAAGTAACTGCCAACTTCCCCACACGAATGATTTCAGACATAATGTCTTTTATCAAGTTGTCACGGAGAACATACACTCCGCCCGGGGATCGAACTCGAGACCTCGCGATCCGTAGACCAACGCTCTCCCTACTGAGATAACCTTACGGGCTTAAGGCATATTTGAGATATATTGTCTATGCCCACCACCGGACATTATTTCAGGCTGAGTAGAACCATCAATCTTCCACAAAACAGTAACATGGCTTGCTTATGCATTAACGATCTGAGCAGGGATCGAAACAACAGAGGCTACGTGGAAGTCAATCGAAGTCAGCGACCTAAGTCACTCAGCCATAGAAGCACCTAATAATATCAACTTCACACAATTAACTTAGAATGAAACTTTAACATATGACAGGTATATTCTAGTATATATCATTACTCAGAATATCAAAGAATGCTGAAAATTTACATACTTGGCATTAACTCTTCTGTTTCACTACAGGTTATATTCAGATCATACGTCGCATCAAAACAGGCATCTTTATCTGAAGCCAAGTCAAATAATTTACATTTTTTATCTACAGTTTTCAATTATACTGCAACTGAAATCAAGATATTACAGCGTAAGATTTATTACTTCGCAGTCAAGAATCATGTCTGCAGTTATTCGTTTTCATTATTTTTGGTCATCTTAATTACTTTTTTTGTTCAGAAGACACAACTCTTTCAAATGATACAAAAATGGGACCACAAGGCAACGAAATGATCATATACCTGAATCAGTTTACATATTGGCTATGCTAGAAACTAAGGTAGAACTGTTACTGGTTAAGTCGAAATGATTCGCAAACTCGCCTGGCTTTAAGCTATATGCCCATGAAACAGGTCTCCATCGTGTATAAGCCTTAACATAATTTGGTCCATTCAGTGTATTTCATATTCCCATAAGTATTCAAGTTTAAGAAATGCATTTGAGTCTACAACTTGTCTAGTGCTGTCTTCGTTACCTGAAAAACATATGAAAAATTAATAGCCTCATTCTCTAAAGGTGACTATGTTAAATGATAAATCAAGGAATATCTAACAAACAATTGTCGAAACATTTGAAATATTTTAACTATTTCAGAAACCTCATTCAACAGAAAAAAATGAAGTCATTAGTCGCATTGTGAACAGATATTTGGATTGCTTAATTTAATAATGACAAATGTTGAAATAGATACGGAATAAGATAGTATTCAAGTTATTCAAATAAAATATTTAACCCGGGTATCTTATGACGGTTTAAACGTTATGGTTGAAAAACCCTTAATCAATATGTTAAACAGATATTAAAGAACACATTTTCTAGATCATGTAGATGATACATAGTTTCAAATTCGTGAGATTTTTAACATAGATATGAAACACCTTTTCCGTGCTTTAAATCGCTCGAAAATGTATTTAAAATTTTCTAATATTAACATACCTAGACACGGACTAAAGCGAGATTAGCTGAAAACATTATTAGTATATACATATATTAAAACATATCTCTGCTTCAAATTGTTTCAATCAATTAATTAACAATACCAAGCCAATGTGACAAGACAACTTTCAATTGTGTATAGGTAAAATAACTGCTTGTTTTGGTTTTAGTAATCAGACATTAATAAAATAAGAGCCAAATTAGCCGACATGACAGTATAAAGCGTCATAATGTCAATTTTGTAATTAATGCTTATAACTTTTTATTGTAATTTCGCATCAATATTTACTTATTCATTATTAGTCTTAACAACTCTGTTGATATAACTTAATATTTATAGATACAATACAAATAAATTACAAACAGGATTGTATAGAAGGCTAAATCTCTCACTGATAACTAATTTTATTTTCGCATTTATGCCTTTTTTCTTCTTTCAGTTTTATTTGATTTTCATTCAAATAGGATAACAGACATGAAACTACTAAATAAAAAAAAAGATTATATTTGGGGCACATTTTTACTGTCCAATTTGCTCCTCCTCTATGTGTAGAATGGACGTATTAAGATATGTGGAATATTCTATAGTCATACATAAGGCAGATGTTCCGTAACTTTGTTTGGCCGACGTTTAAAGTGTTAAACTTTTTCATTTTAATGTTTCCTGTAATAGATCTGTCTGTTGCACTGGGTAATTGTACAACAGGACATTTGGAATTGAAGAAGTTGTCTAAACTTAAAATTCTTTCTGTTATAAATTGGCTCTTGCCCTTTCTTTAGTCAATGCTTGTTATTTATCAGCCTTTGACGTTTCAAATAATATCAACATGTCTCATTCCCCTGTAAGAAGTTCATTGAACCTCCTTATAGAATTTTATAAATCATTGCAAATGTTAAGTCACAGCATTTTATGAACACTTCCTGATAAAATGCCAAATAATGCAGCTATTTATGAAACAGTATATCACGAGTCTTCTGTCAAACTTTGAATATTCAATATGAAAAATAAAGTCAAGAAAGCGAAATGTATTGTTACTTTTATATACATTGATAATCTCTTCCTGCGTATCTGGAGTGAGATTCAAAATAAAATCGCTTTATGTAAAATTTAAAAACAAATCTGCGACAAGTGTGTGTGTGTGGGGCGGTGGGGGGGGGGGGGGGGGGGGGGGGCATAATTTTTTCTCCATGAGAATGGGACAGTTTTAAACAAAGCAACCTGTGAAAAAAAACTTTATCAAAATAACATCTCAGAAAATTAGCATTATCCAATTATCCATTGCAAACGTTTACCGAATTTGAAAAGAAATCATATATACTATATATGCTATAGAAAAGAGAAAAAAGTGTAAATTCCACAGGTTGCAAAATACGGCAAAAACGAATATGTTGCAGCTCAGTTTGATTGCTTGCTACCGTCCATGCCCCCTAGGTTGAGCAGAACTCAACATTTGCACAAATACAAAAAAAGATGTATTCATACGGCGATAACATTCAATGAGACACTAGCATGTAATTCCATTAAAAATGTGCAATCATTTCTTTTTAATTCACATGTATCTAAGATTTTGCTGGATTTTATGACTGACCAAAGTAAGTTCTAACCAGATTTTTCGTATGATCAAGCGTAATATTGTTCCACTTTGACTTTTACTGCAGTAAAATTGCTGGTTATTACGTAAATATTGTCAGTAGTACAATAGATTGAAATAACTATGAAAAAAAGCTTTATATGGTGGTTTATGAAAATTAAGAGTCCATTTCATGGTTAAAAGCGTAATTTGCTAATCACCTTTTCAAACTTCGAAACAGAAGCTTAAGTGATGTGCTTAGTGACAAAATAAACTTCCATTAAATATCATTAAATAATTTATCAGCTGCGAATTAGAATACTTATACAGCTTTTAATAAATTTAACTTGATTTTTTTTTTGCGGTTTTCTCTTGCTAAAAGCACGAAAATGAAAATAAATTACTGTAATAGTTCGCATTATTTGAACACGGATGATAACGATTCACACTGGGAAATATAATTAAAGTATGTGTTGAACATGTGTTATTGCTCAAAATAACATATGTTCATGAGGAAAGCAAAATGCTGTTCAGCACAAATATGATAACATATCATGTTTGCAACAAGATGGAATAAAACGCGGACACTAGTTTGTTGTGCATAGTGAGGTTGAAAATACAATTTAACAGTTCCCTCAAAGAATGTTAATTCGAATGGTCTCAATGCGACAAGAAAACAGAGAATATAATATGTATGTTTTTAGGTCTAGCTCCATTGTCAACTCTGATACAATTATGTTAGGGTTAACAGGTAATCTAACCTAAGATTGTGTACCCAACGGACTATAATGTTCTCTGTAAGAAAATGCCAATTTCTCCACATGAATAAGAGATGGGAGACAAATGATTTCGGACATGATGTTTTTATCGCATCGTCGCGGGAACTTTCGCCTCATACAGGGATCGAATTCACAACTTATTTCATACATAATTTATTCTAGATAGATTGTGAAGCAAGTTTTACAACTTATATTTATCACTTCGACACCTCATTTCTGATGGAATCCGTCACCACGAAAGTATTAGAGAAGAGAAGCCATTTTCCCTTTAGATGCTGAGCGTCAAGCAAGAGTACTACTGGTACCATTGTTCACGTCTTTGGTATGACGCGTCCGGGAATCGAAACCACGACCTCCCGCACTTCAAGCGGACGCTCTACCACTTTTGACAGGTAGGTCTATGCTTTCCCTATATATAGTTGCTGGTAAGTATACGTGCGACTTTTGTGGAAACAAATTAGCAGGTTTAGATCTTGGGCTTGCAACAACAGTTCGCCCAAAGTAAAGTGTCCAAAATGCAGGAAAGAAACTTAAGCACACTCCATAACCATGACCGATATGTTATGCCGAGATCTGATGCCGAAATGTATGTTTGAAATTTAGGAATATCGTTTCTTTAGTCTCTGTGTATTACGAAGGTAAATGTTACTTGAGCATGGGCAACAGTGATGTCATAAGCACAAACAGATGGAATGTTTAAGTAAAAAATCATCATATGTATTCAGCAGCCATTCAGGGCGCCGTATTCATCCTCTCCTAGTAAAAACACAGAGCGATCTGACCAGAGGGAGAGAGCGAGAACACGGATATCAAATTTACGGGATATCCTTACTTAAAACATAAAAATTGTCACCATTTGGCTCCCGGCGTTAACAATAAAGAGGCTCTGCATTTAAGAGATGATCGGCAAATTTACGAATCGTGTTATGTTTACATTGTCGGATATTTATAACATGTTGTTCATTTTAAAAGGGTGTATTTTATTTAAAGTTTTAAAGTGGTACATGGAGGCTAACAACTTACTCGCAACACAAAAAGCTGGCTACAGACAATTCCGCTCCGCTGAGGACCAGACCACTTACCTATCTCAAGAGATAGAAGATGCCTTCCAAGAGTGGAAAGTGTGCTTAGAACATGCCAGCAGTAGGAAGTTCCTGTTGCGTCATGGTATCTCGCAAGGCGGAGTCTTATCCCCTACACTCTTCCTGTTATTCATCAATGATCTGGTGTCTGAACTACATAAGGGAGTTATGGCTGCACTCTACGCTGGTGTTATGGTGTAAGAAAGAACATGATACAACAGCCAAACACAGGATGCAAGAAGCGATCAACAAGATTTCAGTTTGGGCTGAGGACTGGTGTGTCTCGATCAATTCAGAGAAATCGTCTAGCAAACAATTCTCCATGTCGTCAAAACACAAGGCGGGTAAAATCAAGATGGGAAATACTTTGCTGACTGAAGCAGGCGAGGCAACATACCTTGGAGTCACCTTTTTCAAACGGCTAACATGCAGACCCCACATTAGTCAAGCAGAAGGGAAGACCCGTAGCTTACTTGTCATGATGCGTAAACTTGCTGGAACAACTTATGGAACAAATGAACACACACCCAAGACAATATATCAGGGTACAGTGAGATCCCATTTAAAGTATAGCTCAACTGCCTGGTCCACGACTGCCAAAACTAGCCAACAGGCTCTAGACAAGGTTCAAAACCATGCACTGCGGATCGTGACAGGTACTACAAAGACTGCACCAGTCTCCTTCATGAAGAAGCTAACAGGTACACAGCCGTAACAAGACAGGAGACATGCAAAGGTCCTGCTTCAAGCAGAGAAATTCAGGTCTTTTCAAGACCATCTCATGAAAGCCAAATTGGATGGCTACACCAGAAATCGGCCCAAATGTAGCAGCTTCGTTCACGAGGCAACGAAAATCAATCGAGAGTTCAAAACGGAGCTGAACATACCAACGACTCTCCTGGATAGAGAAGACATTATAAACCCTCTAGCGAATGATTCAGTGACTGTCAGACTTGCTGTTCCTCATCTTGACCACGGGAAGCAAGAGAATGAAGGTATTCGGAGGAGCCTCACATTGGTTATCCTCCGGAAACATGGACACATGTCTAAAAAGATGAATCAGCAACATGCGGCATCAAAGATGGAGAAGTAGAAGTTTTCATTCAATACTCATCTGGCAAGAAAGAAGCACTACATGCAGCCACAGGAAAACACTGCAGCAATTACAAGGCAGAGCCTGAAGCACTCTTGAAAGCCGTGTCAATGACTGAAGACTCGGCAAAAGAAAACTCCTCAGTCTTTCTCACAGGTGCACTGTCTGTCATTGAAACTCTGATCTACAATAAAACTCCACAGCTAGCCAGGAGAATGAAGAGCCTGAGTATAACCTGCAAAGTAGCACTTCAGTGGATTCCATCACATTGTGAACTTGCAGGCAATGAAGAGGCAGACCAACTAGCTAAGCTAGGAGCCCAGTCAGAACAACCAACAACAACTGTGAGCTACAAGGAGAAAGTCACCATCATCAAGGCACTAACGAGACCAAGATAGAGGAAGATGCTTCTCATCTCCTTGATCGGTCTGAACAAGTGATGCTGGTCAGGCTTCCATGAACAGGCTCAATGAAACCGAGTCTGCAACATTTTCGTTTTTGTCGTGTTGAGCTACCTCAAGTTTCCACTTTTTTCTATTCGCTCAGGGCACAACAAGCTCAATGCTAACATGTACAGGAAATACAGACTGGCACCATCATCAACCTGTCCATGTGGTGAGAAAGATCAGACTAAGGAGCATATACTTCGGAGATGTAAAAGGCATAACCAGGAGCGAGCTGCGACTTAGCCGATATACCTCAATCCACCAAAAACTGTATGGAGGCATTGAGGATTTGTGGCAAATCACAAATTTCATCGAGGCTAATGGTCCGACAGTGTAGCTGCGTACGAAGAAGAAAACGAATTGTAAAGATTAAAGTTTTTCGGAAGGCATACTTGTACACGTTTGTCATTGGAACGTCTTTTAATGGGACATGACTGATGTTTGCCAAGGTTATCATTAAAATATTTTTCATACTGTACGGATCTATCTCCATCTAATTTCCTATGCTTTATCAGATTTCAAGGCAGTGATACTGGAGACGTTAACTTGTCACTTAATAAACAATGTAGAATGATTAAGTTCTTTAAAAGAAACACAAATAAATGTAGATCAACTCCTAAATAATTTGAAATTTACTTTAAACAGCTTTAAATTATGTAGTTTGAACATTAACAAAATTTAAAACGTAAAAGAAATGTTTCGTTTCAACAATTGTTCCACACATGGTATAAACAAAATGCCTGTTTTGTTACACATTTGCCTTTATATATCGCACTAAATAGTTTTTAAAACAATAAGGTCTATTTCTTCATATTCTCCATAAGCTTTGTACTCCCTGGCTTGATTAACATATATCAGCCATCCTCAATAAATCTTACTGATAGTACATTAAAGGTCATATTTGTTGCCTAAATGAAAGTTAGCCAGAATATTTGGATGCAAGTTTTACGGAGATTGCTGGAAATTCATCAAAACATTCAAAAGGTCCTTTTTGTTGTCTGAAAGTGTCATTATATGCTTCTGATGTAAGATATGCCCGTATTTGAGAGCTACAGACCTAGACAGTTTGAAAATATTTTCAAAATGAATTTCGTGTAAAAAATGTTGATTCTACGGAAACCTAAAAGGGCCATCAGACGCTAATAGGTTTTACTACGTTACGATAGCGGAAACGATATACACGGAACATGAGTCAGTAGGTCCGAGCATATTCTTAGGTCACCGGGCACATTTCCATGCACTCTCGCCAGGCATAGGTATGTTTTTGACAACACAGAAAATGACGTCACCCGACCATCTTTTTCAACAACTTTGCAGTCATAATAACGTTGGTGTCTACTTGTAGCAGTGAGCACAATGCCCAACTTAATAGTGTTGCCTAACTGGAATATCACGCAGTAGACACGTGGCATAATACTCCACACAGTCACATTATACTAATACTGGGCTGACCAGTCCTAGCACTATCCTAGCACTATCCGCTCAATGTTGAGCGCCGAGCGAGGAAAGCTACTTACCATTTTTTACGTCTCAGTGGGTCATGGAGTCCATTCAATTGATGTATAATAATGTATAATAGAGTTCTGCTTAAGACGGCGCTAGAGGGCATGAGAGGTATAGCGCATTTCATTACCTCTCATGAACAGATTCAGTCAAACCAAGTCTTCTATTATTCTTCTTAGCTGCATTCTATGCAGTCGTGCGGTATGATTAGAGGGAGTGAACATTATTCAACAGCATTTTGCTGATGTCAAACGTAGTTGCTAGGAGACGGTTTGCACTTTCTGTTACCTCTCATGAAGAGACTCGATCAAGCCGAATCTATTTTTTTCTGCTTGGTTGCATTCAATGCTTCCGAAAGATCTTCTTACAGATTTTATTAAAAACTTTAGCCCGCGTATGGACTACTGCAACAACTTTAAAATTATTCTTAGATGGACAGAATACCGGGAGAGAAAGACAGGGTACCGACAACATTTGACACAAAAAAGTATGCAAAGCTCAGCCGGTAATGCTCAAATTGCTCTAACTAGTTTCTACAACGTTTCGCTCATTGCCAGCCAGTGGTTGCTGAAAAAATACTACGGACAAGATTTTGGGAGAGGCGACCTATGTGCTTCCCATTTAGGGGAGTATTAAAACACGTTGCATTAGCACTGGTACTATAAATAGAAAAACATACAACAGCTTTTTTCCATTTCCACAGCACGGAAGTATTCTAAGCTCTTTTGTAAAATTAATAAGCATTGGACAATAAGCATTTGAAATCCATAATTTTAGTCAAACTGTTTATATCATATTTTATTCAAACTGTGTTTTTTAGCAACAAGTAATAGCTTAAAAGTTAACACACTTCAATATTTTTTTCAGATGCCAAACTAAGACAATACACTATTCTGTCAACACAAAATTGAGTCGTCTGAACGAAATGCATATTTTACAATAATATAAATAACATATTTTAGATCTACTGCAGTAATAAATACATATTTCACTAACACAATAATGACCCAATTCACGAACAATAAATAACTTACTTCACTACACAGTGTATAAACTACTTCACAAACAAACTAAATGACCTATATCACCACACACAGTGACATACTCATAGACTAATTTTGAACACTGACTTTTTCAGCTAAAATTTGATGTTAATTCTAGATAATTGTGAAGAAATTGTCAATCTCTTTCATTTCTGCAGAATGAAATACATGTAAGCTAAACTCACTTTTAGTTCTTCTTTAATAAAGTATCTCAGTGTCGCATCCAATGCATACCTGTCACTTGATCACAACGTAACAAATATAGTTAAATCATACTACTGAGAAATTAGAACATCCAAAACATTGACATCACGGGAACAGTTAGACAGGTTATTCGATAAAAGATAATACATGTATGGTCTTCATAAACACATAAATTCATCAAAAGAGCAAATGTTAAAAAAAAAATATTTTTTATTTTGTATTTATAGATATAATCCATACTTCATACTATTACATTTTTGGTAGGTATTTTTTGACAGTCCTATCTGAAAAAAAATGATGTAAAAACGTAAACAACTAGGAAACACAGCTACATTCAGTCGCTTCTAGTAGAACTTTGCCCAATAAGCGTATTTGCAACTGTTATCGGCTGTATATTTACTCATGCAATTAACATACTACTATTTTGTTAAACGGTTGTTTATGCAAAACTTGCCAGACTTCACATCACGCCACTGTTTTCACATATGTTTGACTAGCTGAATATATTCCACTGTCAGATTGCATCTCATCGTTTTCCTTTAAGAAGAGAACATTAAATTTTGAATATAAAATATGTATTGCTGCATGGTTTTAGGATTTATTTCTAAATACTAGCTTCATTGAAAGCAAGCTGCATATATTAAAAAAAAGAAATGCATCAATAAAATCAACTTGGTTATGCAGATTATGGACTTTTGAAGATGTTCATTAAACTTGTGTAAAATCGAGATAATTGCACGAACCTTCAGATATTGCATCAAAGGCTCAGAGGAAATACTGTTCCTATGTATGACATTTGTGTCTCCTGAGGCAGCTTCTAGATCTACGGCTTCAGGCTCTTGCTGCACATCTGACAGTATATTCCCCTGCACTTCTTGTTGAAAGTGAAAAACATAAAGCATGATAATTCTTAACCAGTACAAGATTGTTTCATTTTACAGATTACAACAAATGATATTTCAGTGAAATTCAAGGCAAAACTAAATCATAGAAATATATCAAATTAAATAATTTGCACTTCTTAAAATTGCTAGGCTGCTGCGGATGGCTCTGAATTATTTTTTGTTGTTTTGTTTTGGAGTGGGGGTGGGGCGGGGGTACTTTTAGCATATGCAAATTTTGAAATCTGCTCAACCTGCTGCATTTCCACTACCGTCCATGAACAGGCTTAATCAAACTGAGTCTGTAATATTTTGAACGTCTGTGGAGTCTACACTTTTTTCTGTTTAGTTTTTTTCTAAATAGCTTTGTCTCTCTATTACTATATGGATTTACAATTAATTTGGTGTTGTTTGAATTAGGTATTTCATGATAAAAACATTTTGCACATTTTATGAATTTAACAAGTATATTACACATCGGTATTCTACGGAGATGTAGTATAATTATAATGCTTATTTTAATATTTTATATGTTAAATGTATCTAAAGAAAATATCAAAAGAGGAAACAATGCAAAAATCGTTAAAATCAGTGCTATGTTTTCCTCTCTGTTGGTGCGATAATTGGTAAAATGTAAGACTCCTTGATCCTTTTCTCCTTAACCATACAAAAGCGGGCGGAGGGCCTAGAACTTTGTCTTACAGCTACTTTTAAGCTATGCTCTTAGTGCTCTGACAAGTTGCTGTTAACAATGGTGTATACACATATGATTGACCCTATTTCTATTTTCTACTGTATAAGATCTGGTGTATTCTAACTGATATTAGAGCCTTTCTCATCAGCTGGGAGTGACTTTATTTACATTATAATGTCTAACTTGTTGAATACAGGGTCAGTGCGAGGTCTGCGTGCCCAAAACGCGTTTAAACACCCAGTTTCCTTTACATAGATTACTGACCGTTCCAATACAGTGCCCTTGTTTTCAACTTGTTGTCCGTCCGTCCCGTACTTTTTTTTTGCGGTGCCCTACAGGGTTGATTTTTCTTACACGTCTGTTTGTTTGTCTGTGCTCGTTTGTTGTGCGAGTGTGTATGTGTGTATGCGTGCGTATGTGCATGCGCGCGCGTGCGCGCGTGTGTGTGCTTGGGTGTGTGCTGTTTTGTTTGCGTGTTTGTGTGTGTGTCTTTTGTACGTGCGTGGCTTGGCTGCTGGTGTAGGAAGAACGCGTTTAAGGAACGCGGCTTTCCTTTTTGAATATTCATCCTTGCTCAACTTTCCCACTACACATGGTCCTTTGAACTACCAGCCCGTTACCTCTCCCCCTTTTTCTGTACTTTGCATACAACTAAACTGTTCTTGTTGATGGATTTTTGAAGCAAAACTTGAAACATATTTTTCCATTACAGTTTCTGTTTGTTTTGGGCCTACTATGCGATGCATGGCTCAATGTCTGTGTTTGGAAAGTTCTGTGCTTTCAGGAAATCTACTCTTACCTTTTATCTTTTATAACAATTACTTTCTTAAACTGTTGTTTGCTTTAAGTACTTCATAACTGCGCTATATCCGGCCACATTA
The DNA here is from genome assembly GCF_021730395.1 of Mercenaria mercenaria. Lineage (NCBI taxonomy): Eukaryota > Metazoa > Mollusca > Bivalvia > Venerida > Veneridae > Mercenaria > Mercenaria mercenaria. The sequence goes on from NW_026459155.1 coordinate 30,955, forward strand.
GTGTATTATAGGATGTATTGTTGAAAGATAAACAAAAGGAGCAATCCGTTTCAGAAATATGCATGTGTATATTTCATATATGACCTGTAGCATTATAGACAACATCCGGCAAATGCTTTGGCACTTTTACCTCAGCTATGATAACCATAATTAGTTAGGTGTGATTTCAAACGCTGAAGACTATTTTCAACAGGAAAGGTCGCTAGCAACCTATAGACAACTGTGTTAGGTTGTATTAGGTTCTTAACACGCATAACATTTACCTTTTTATAACCCAACCACTTCTTTCTCCGCCCATCTCCCCCCCCCCCCCCCCCCCCCCCCCCCCCCCCCCCACCCCCCTAAAAAAACAAGTACTAGGCTCTTGCAGTCTCCAGTGTGACAACAATCATTGACCCAGTGATGAAATGCAAATGCAACTTATTACTTACACGGGAAGAAAATAAACCTCAGTATATTAAAGCAATACTGTTATCAAACAAGGATTCTTGTATTTAGTTGATTTGAACTACTGAACCTAACTTCGGTAGAGGTCATCTAGGTCATTTTAGCACAGTCAAGGTATAACGTATTATATCAAACATATCTTTTATTCATGTATTAATTAGTAACAGTTTCTTTCTTCAGTTTATGTTTCACAGCACACAGTGGTGTGGGAGACATATTGATTTACTCCAGTCTGTGTGTCTGTGTGTCTGTCTGTGTGTCTGTCTGTCTGTTACAAAACTTGTCCGCACTCTAAGTCGAACATTTCTCATCCGATCTTCACCAGACTTGAAACAAAATGTGTTTGACCATAAGACCTCGGCCAAGTTCGATAACTAGCTAAATCCGCCCAGGCACTTTTGAATAATGGCCCTTTAATTAATGATTGAGTCCACTCGTCCAAGCCGTCTAACTGGGTCCATTCATCTAAGCCATCTAGAGAAACTAGACATTTTTCATAGGGGCAGTTGTGGGAGACATGCGCTTTTCTCAAAAGCATCTCTATTTATAACAAATATCGAAGGGATTATGATTATCAAATATATAACATCTTTCTTATGTGATTGATATGAAACGATATATGCTCTGTTCACCGACCGATGAAATAAATCAGTTATGATACGGGATCAGCGGCGAGTTATGACAGTAAACGTTTTATTAATACCCTACTGGTTGAAAACCAGTTTCGGGGACTATAGAAATGCGCCTTTACGTCCGTCCGTCATTCCGTCCGTCCTTCAGTTCGTCCGTCCGTCCGCAATTTCTTGTCCGGTCTATAACTGTTATATTAATATAACTTGGTACAGGTGATCCCCATGATGAGACAACGAGTCACGCGCAAGACTCGGACCCCTAATTCAAAAGTCAAGGTCACAGTTGGAGGTCAAAGGTCAACAGAGCATGTTTCCTGTCCGGTCAACAACTCTGCCATCCATGAAGGGAATTTAATATTACTTAACATAAATGTACCTCATAATAAGACAATGTGTCATGCCTAACTTTCAGACCCCTAGCTCAAAGGTCAAGGTCACACTTAGCAGTGAAATGTTAACATGGCATGAACAGGGTCTGTTTCGTGTCCGGTCCATAACTCTGTCATTCATTCAGGGATTTTAATATTACTTGGCATAAATGTTTACTATGATCATACGACGTGTCATGCCCAAAACCCGGACCATGCCTCAAAGATCAAGGTCATAATTTTAGGTCAAAGATCAGCGGGGCTTTATTCCTGTCCGGTCCATAACACTGCCATCCATGAAGGGATTTTAATATTGCTTGGCACACATGTAACCCAATGACAAGATGACTCTTCATGCGCAAAACCCAGAACCCTAGCTCAAAGTTTAAGGTCACACTTTGAGATCAAATGTCGATAGTTTTTTCTGTCTGGTGTATAACTTTGTCATGCAACACAGGATTTACATATCAGTTAGCACAATTATTCCACTGGATGAGACAACATGTCATACGTCTAAGGTCAAGGTCACACTTAGAGGCCAAAGGTAAGATGTAAAAATGGCTTTGTCTAGAGCATTTCTTATTGGGCACGAAGGGATTGTGATTAAACTTGGTACACATGTCTACCACTATGAGACGGAGAGTCATGCGCAAGAACCTAAGTCTAGGGTAAAGGTCATACTTAGAGGTCAAAGGTTAAATTTGGGAATTGCTTTGTCTAGAGCATTTCTTCTCCTTGCATCGAGAGATTTAGATGTAACTTGGCACAAATGTTCATCGCCATGAGGCACCTTGTTTAAAAAATTACCTACCTTTCTCCATATCGCAAATAGATTATATTGTTACTTTTTCATTACTTGCCGTAGGGAAAAATCGAGACCACTTTTCTGTGATACAACATGTATGTTACATTAAACCTATCTCTACCTGGTAAAGAGTTTTGTATGGACTTATGATATATATTTTTTAATTTTCCTTTGTTGTTACTGGAGATAACTTATATGATATTTTTTTTATATAATCTGTCCAAGAAAGTCCATATGAAAACAGATGTAGGATTTTATGTTTGCAAATTTTAATCCTAGTGTTTTGTTTAAACTTATTGTATATATAGTACAATATTGTTTATACATCATTGACATGTATCAGTTCATTATGTTATATTGCAGTAGAAACAATAAGGTGCCTTCACGTAGGGGACTTTGTATTGCATGGCAATATACTTCATTCACTTATTATACCTGATATTTAATTCTTATGCCAATAGAAATGTATTTCCATTATGCATATATTCTTGTCAAGGAGATTGTATTTAATAAAATATGGTAAATATCTTGTCACCTCTTGTATCTTCATGTTCACTTCCCAGAGACAATTGTTCCGAATGCTCTAAATAAAACGGAAAACAACAGTTTGAAAATAAATGTGCGCATATGTTTTGTTTCGCTGAGAACCAAATGTTCGTATGTTAAACTACTGGTGCAACACCAGAAATAAAACAAAATCAAAAAGACTGTCAATGTTATACCCCATCCCTGGGCATACTATGAGACAGGAAACTGTATTGACCAATTTCAATCGCGCATTTCTCACGTAAAACGCGCTGTTCAGCAAATGAGTAATATGCATACTGAACAAGTGGTAATTTATCTTCCTTCGTGCCCCATTCACGTAACTCAGCATACCACTGAGACACTCCGAATATCTGTACATTACCCATTTACCAAAACGTGCGTTTTATGTTAAAATGGGTTAGTACATTTCCCGTTCATGACGTGAATATAAAGATATTAATTTCTGTTGACAAATTTGACCTTTACCTGTTGATAAAAAAGAAAAAGCAAATACTTGATTTGGTCATGTGTTTTTTATATGTTCAGATACCAGTAGAAATTATAATATTCTGGATAAGCGGTCTTCTTTTCCCATCAACTTTACTTCTAGCCTGTGTTAAAACGATGTTTAACAACTAAAGAAAAAACGAGGTATTATTTAAATTTACTATGAGATACTAGTCCCGCATGATAGTTTAAACAACAGCATGTATATAGTATTGTTTGATTGTTATGGCTCTCATTCATCGTTCAACTAAATGTTGCTAATAACAGAACTTAAGTGCATACAATATAGTAACGTTATACAAAAATATTTTCTCTGATGAATCGTTATAATGAAGAAAATCATAATTATCAAACATGGCATCGGTTGTGTTATCGTGCGGGATTAATTTTACAGTATAGTTTTTCAACCGTTTACGCTGATCTTTGTCATTTTATCTTATGAAAACAATATTGATAATGTGGATATTAATAGAAAATTATATTTTCATTTCAATGTATAATTAATGAAGGATCATGTTAAAAAGATAAACTTCAATACTTAGCTACTTTTTTAAATTTGTATGTTAGTTTTAAATAATACTAATTCTAAACTTACCGTCAAGACTATTTCTTTGAAGAGCGGTATTATAATTTCTATCTGTAAAGCAATATTAAAGTTGATTTTAAACAGTTATCATGCTGAAAGTGGTAAATACGATTGTTTGCGCTTAGATTCAATATAACTACATTTGTATCATTATTTGGTCTGATAGTGTCATATGTTGTAACTAAGACGGAAAGAAATGTTTGCACATATTTGGAGACGAAGTAATATTTCTAATATTTACGACTCATGGAGGAATATTCAGTGTGGTATTTCGCAATCGGCTCGACCATCAATGACGATAAATTGGCAATAAGCAGTCTGCGTAGCTCTACCATTGTTCAGTTGCATATTACTTTACAAATATACTTCAAATGTAAACTTAATTACGAAAGAAAAACAATTTGTCATGTAAGGGCTGTGTCATGTAAGGTCATTTGTTATCCAGAATAATTATATATGATATATGACTGTTTCAAAATACATATGATATTTATGGAAACAATGATACATATTGTATACGTGTATGAATGAACTTACATCCTCCAGTAATTTGACGATGTTTCCCGATAAAACGCAGGGCTAAAGCCACGACTACAACAGCTGCAATTATGTAGATAAATAATTATAATAAATGTTTCAGGACTAGAGGATATACATGTCTTTTCATTAAATTTCAAAGTCAATTATTTATCAACCATTAAAAGCATTCTCTTCGCCTGAATTAACTGTTGAATCAGTTTCTGACATTGTTTCTGCATTAAGTCAGGTGTGCAGACAAATCTAAATCTATATAATGTAAGTGCAAAAAAAAAATGTTTTTGTTCGGAAAAAATATAAAATGAAGATATAACGTATATATTTATAGTATTACATATTAAGTCGAACTTTTTGTGACAATATATCGCATTTAATTGCGTGTGTAAAGAACTTTATAAATTATTATAAATTATTATAATGCTTGAAACGAAGTGTCTTGCAATTTACTAACATTACCCCATTTCAAAGTCATTGATTTCGCAATATCCTCTGTAAATCAAATAGTGCGAAAACATTCACGTATAAATTGTACTCATAAACCATGGCTAAATTTATTTATTCTGTTGGGTATAACGTCGCACCGACACAATTTTTTGTCAAATGGCGACTTTCTAACATTGATGCTGGAGAAGAGCCCAGGTTCCCCTCCGTGCATTATTTCAGAAGGGCGGGTACCTGGGTAGAACCACCGACTTTCAGTAAGCCAGCTGGATGGCTTCCTCATATGACGAATTCAACGCCCGAGTGAGGATCGAACCCACACCGATGACGGGCAAGTGGTTCAAAGTCAGTGACCTCAACCACTCGGCCACGGAGGTCTCCAGCTAAACATTTACTACAAGTCTCAATCATATTCACAGAAAAAAAAAGTCACGGAGATATATAGTCTACAAATTGAAACGACGATTAAGGAGTAAAAGATAAATATTTAAATTTAATTTGACTTACATTTGTAACCTCGCGCTACTTTGCATTTTCTATTTGCTAAAACTTCTAAAAAGAAGTACAACGAAAGTTAAAATAAAAATTGTCTGACTTTGAACAGGCTTTCGGCAGATTGGCAATGTTTTAACGATTGGCAATGTTTTAACAGTCACTTACATGGTATTATTTAATCGATTCAGGTAGTAATATGTATGTAAAGTTTTTCATCAATGGCAAACGGTTCGCCGAGAAATTACGTACCTAATATTATTACAACTGCCGCCACCAGTCCGATGGTCATTGCTGTGTAATTGTTCTTAACGGTGTCTGAAAATCAGAACAAGATCGAATAAATTACTGTTATCATAATATGCAGCTGATATACAGAACAAGGCAGCAAAGCATACAAAGCGTGTTATTATAAGAACATTTTTGTTATTTTGCCAAAGTCTATTGTGAAGTTTTGTCATGTCTAACAGCAATGCTAGTATATCGTAAATATATATTGTCTCTTCAATTAGCTATATGCACTTGTATATGTGACGTGTAAAATGGTCAAAAGAGTGTCACATTAGTGTTTACGTTTAACTGATACATATATTTTTTTCATTGTCGCTTTTTGTGTTATTGTAAATGTATTGCATGAACTCGTCTTTGAACCGCAAATTTCTAGTCGAAATACAAAATATTGTGTGATCTTGTTTAACTAGCGTATGATATCTAAATTCCCATGCTATATTGACAAAGTGTTATGTGAACGCCTCTATGTAACATATCATTATGGCAAACTATGTTTATATGTGAAAAGTGTCATGTAATAATGATAAAATGTGGTGTGAACATTTCTATACAGTGTTCTGTTATGTGAAACTGCAATCATTATGTTAATTCAAATTGTAAAAGAGCTATGTGAACTTGATTTATTGTGTTAAGGAATTGTGTTAATGATTATATCAACTCTTCTTCGATTAATGCTATTTAAAGATTATTACTTGCAATGTTAATATTGTATTGTCAAAGCAAGAGTTGATATGATGAAACATACTTCTGACATTTTATCATATTATTTTGACACAATAACGCACTATTTGGATAATAATAACAAAATAACAAAGCTGTTGACATAATTAAAACGCTGTTTATACATAAGACAAGCTATATTCGCACTTTTAAATAGAAAACATTATAATTAGTTTGATACAAAAGACATTTTTTGGCAGGTTTACAAAACGCCTTGTCGTAACAGCGAACGCCATAGACATGTTCAATCTATTCATACATTTTGGACATGATGACATAATTATTTGGCAGAATAAGATATTATATGGACAGTACGGAGTAAACTCAACAGACATAAGACAACGGTAGCGTTTTATCATATCTTATATTAATCTTTTTTTCTGTTTTACATGTACTTTGTAAAAAGTATTTTCAGACAAAACGTATATTGTATTTTCTAAGAACGAACGGATATCATCATGACATGATACTGCGTATGTTTTACAACACATGAACATTAACCGATTTTTGATATGAGCTTTAAAGCATCTTAAAGGCTTTGTAAAATTCAAATTGTATCATTTTACGATTTATGTTATATTTCTATCTACATGTGTCTTGAAATATAAGACAAATTGTGGTACTTTTATCTAAGTAAATTAATTAAGTCATTGCAACTACAGATTTTCATACAGGCATGATGTGGAGGGGGCATCTATTCTTAAGCTATATATGAGACCTTAACAGAACTCTTATAAATTTATATCGCATTACTTCTATGCAAAAGTCTATGTGTCTAATTTACTTTATCATATAGAAGAGTGAGACTAAGATTAGTTCAAATTAAAATGGAATAATTGACTAATGATCTAATATATTAGGTTAAGTGTACAAAGTAGATCATGTTAAGTTATTACAAAGAATGAATAAATGCATTTGAACCATCGCCTTAAAGAGAAAAACACTAAAATTTCTTTTTTTTTCTTTTATAACACGTCAGTGAAATTTAATTTAGTAACAATTATAAGAATAGAAAAAGTAACGCTAGACGGTAAAAGAATGTACACAGTCTCCTCTCCCTTAGATGATTAGAATATTAAAAGGAATATAAGCAACACAAGAAAATAGAAATTTAATAACTGTAAATATACCTACTAGACTGCTGAGAATTAAACAAATGATTATCATTTAACAATGACATGTGGTGTACAAGGTACAAAGTAAATAATTGAAGGAAATGCTTTTAACTACGATTATATGTCAATTTATGTACTTCTGTTGAGATGATAATACCAAAAATCACTATCTGGGTTGACACACTGATAATGTTATATGGTATTATTCTAAGCAATATGACGTTTCAGTATGAAATGCAATTTAATATCCCGAGGAAAAAGCAAACATATATGATCTATTAAACTAGAACTATTTCGCACTCTTTGGTACTTAGATACAAACATGTATGCAACAAACGTTAAACGTTTATTTCTTATGCATTTAAACGTTCTTGATACTGTTTTATTGTATCTCACTTTCCCTTTGATAATTATATTGTACCTGTATTTTGTCTATCAGTATCTTTAACGGATAGGTCCTCCTCCTCGCTTGTTCTATTCTTGTTCAATAGCTGATTAGTTTGGTGAGTAGTTCGTTGACTAGAAGGTTTGTAAGGCTTCGTTACCACAGTAACATGACTAGGTACTTGGTCTGTATCCTTCCTACAATTATCAAATATATTGAGTGTAAGTAAGGTTTTCTGTAATTTCACGATATGATTTACCGTTTTCTACCTTCAGAGGCCTAATTTCTAACTTGGCATAGGTAATAAAATGACAAGCTATAAAGTCAGATTACATGCATATAAAAAAATCTGATTATCAAAAACTTTTTATCTTTCCCCTCACTGACGTTATCTTGTCCATTATCTAACTTGACCGATATCTGGTTTCTATAAACATTCTGTCAGAGTTTTATTAAGATACATTAAAATTATGCTGTGTTTATATATATATATATAGATAGTATAATTACTAAAAGAACGAAGAGCGTGTCGGAAGGTCAGCAAACAGCTTACTTGGAGCAGTGCACTTAGAAAAGCTAATGTGTCAGACATCAAAGAACGTCTAAAGCGGTTAAGTCTTTAACCCGAAACCGACATTACCGAACATTGAATGTATACATCGTGAAATATACTTAAATTCATTCATCAAGCAAATACATATTGTGAGCAACAACAATCAAACAAACAAGGATCTTGCAAGATGGCAAATAGTTAATCACAACCTTCTGGTCCAGAAATAACTTATTACAGATAGTGTTACTACTGTGTAGCTAGTTTATACTAAAATCTGCAAAAACACAAGGATGCAAGTCTCTATCGGATCTTCATTTGACAATCAACATCTGACATATTTCAAATATTATTTAAGAAACTAGCGTGAAGTAAAGGAAGTACATAGGGAAGCATTGAAATAAACAACGACAACAACTTGGCTATGTATCCTTTTATTGTAAGCACACACTTTGGTCAGTAAAAAGTTCTGGCGAAACCCTAGGTAAGTTTTAATTTCATCAATACAAACAGAGCTATTGTAACTTAATTTGCCACCTACATGTATTAGAAACCTGAATTAATTAACAGATTTTGTTCCAGTATCTCAAGGAAAATTGTTGTATGTATTTTGACTCATCCAAAAACCAGAACTTGAGTTGTGTTTCTAATACAATGTACTATCTTGTTATTTTTGGCAGATTCTAGTAAATAGATATCTATGTAGACTATGCATTTACCTTTCACCTATTAATCTGCATATATTACTTCCATTCCAAATCCTTTCTTCACCCGTGCGGCAATTTGGGGCACAGATGCAGTCTGAAACAGAAGATATTTGTAATCGTAATGTTTCTACGTAGAAGTGTTTGTTCTGTTCGGTTTTTGTTTTAGGTTTTAAGTTACGCCGACTGGAATCTAAGTGGGGCTGATTCCGTTTTAAGAAAGTCCGATTCGTTTAGAAGTCAGGCCTAATGAGTTGTTTTCATTTAACCAAACTTGGTTTAAAGATAAGCCGACTGGTTTGAATTAAGGTCGACTTGGATTTAAATAAAGCCAGTTAGCTTCAAGTAAAGTTGACTGGGTTGAAAGTTAGACCAAATGGGTTTCAAGTTGAGTTCAACTGGGTATAAATCAGTCCAGCATAGTTTTAAGTAAGGCCGACAGGATTCTAAATCAGGCCGATTTAGTTTAAAGTAAAGCAGACTAGGTGTTAAGCAAGGACGACTTGGGACTTGGTTTTGAGTTTGACTGACTGGGTTTAAAGACTTTTTTGTCAATTATTAACGAACACACCATGCTTTCAAAAATTATTACTAAGAAGAAAGATGATGTTACCTGAAGAGATCATAATGTGTTTCTCAAAAATAAGATCTACTGAATCCGAGCCTTTACCACTGACGATAAAACGTTTGATGTCAGCAAATATACGATATAGTACCTAAATGGAAGAATAACTAGGACCTAACAAATTCTGTACATTTTTGGTTATTATTGTTTTTTCGTGAATAATAACGAAGAAATTATCTCTAGAATTCCTAGAATTTAAATCAGATCACCAAAGAAGATGAAATAAGCGAGAGATATTATAGCAGGCAATTAAAACAGGAAACAAACATGATGTGGTATTTTGAGTTCAAACATCATGTACACTATGCGTAAAAAACTTTTTCATATCTGTAGTGCCCGTTTCCGTCGTTATGGCACTAACGACCAAACAAAAGGAGAGTCATTTCCCTAACAATACCTTGTATAAACCTACGTTCTCGAAAATGCTTTTTATCTGTAAGCAATTATAATTTCATTCACCGTCTACATGTATGTATGTCCTCTAACCAGATGTATCATTTTATGCAATTTGTGTGAAATTTTGTATATTTTTGGCTTTCATTGTTTTTACGTGTATTATATCGATGAAATTATCTCTATAATTTCTAGAATTTAAATCAGATCACCAAGGTAGATGAAATAAACGAGAGATATTATAGGAGGCAATTAAAACAGGAAACAAACATGATGTGTAATTTTGAGTTCAAACATCATGTAAAAAGCTTTCCATATCTGTAGTGCCCGTTTCCGTCATGTTGGCACTAATGCCCGTTATGGCACTAACGACCAAACAAGACGTACAGTCAGTTCCCTAACAAACCCTTGTATAATCAAATCTGTAAAAAGATCCTTTGGAAGCAAAGAATGCATCCAAGAAGAATATTAGCAGACTCGGTTTGATTGAGTCTGTTCACGAGAGGTAATGAAATGTGCAATACCTCTCACGCCCCCTAGCACCGGCTTAAACGTACGTTCTGGAAAATGCATTCTATCTGTAAGCAATTATAATTTCATTCCCTGTCTACATATATGTATGTACTCAAACCTGATGTATCATTTTATGTAATTTGTGTAAAATAACAAAATTCACACCACCAGCTCTAAATGAAATAGATACTAAACAGTTTTCCCTATCAGTACATTGAAGGTTTACATACTTGGCATCAACTCTTCTGTTGGACTGCATTTTATCTTGAGATCGTACTTAGCGTCCACACATGAATCGTCATCCGAAGCCAGTTCAAACAAAATGGCACCATGCGAATTGCAGTAATTTTTCTGCGTATTGCATCTCAGTAAAGCCGGCACCTGATTTGTGGTATTTCTTACGATAATTATGGATTCATCTTTCACGCAGGGAGTAAATGCATTTCTCCTGTTTTCCTGAAAGTAGCCGTCTGGACAGGCAGTTCTATACACATCAATATGCCCAGACACAGCTAAATCAAGAACCGCTATAGTTCTGTATCCTAGAAACATATGAAATGTATCATAAATTGTGTCATGCTAAAATTAATAAGCTTTAGACTCTCATTTGATTCTGCAATTTACTTAAAAAGGGTGCTTCGATAATAAAGCGTACTAAACGTAGTATTATGAAAATAAATGTCCTGGAAAGGCAGGCCGAGGCATATTCGCCTAAGCAACATTTCTCGTTTCTAAGATATCAATAATAAATATTCCAAATTTCTATGTTTTGTAATAAAACTTACGTTTACTCCAAGGGTAAGTTTTTCCACACAAATGAATGGAATTTTTATTGTGCACATTTAAACAAAAATAGTTTTCGAATGAGCACACATCACTATAACATCTTTCATAATAAGTGTCGTGGTTATTCTCGTTGCTATGACATGTTTTCAAGTCACTGTACGAACACAATTGTGACTGTTTCAGGATTTTAAATGTACGTTTATTACTTATCACCAAATTATTTGGTAATTCTGACTTCATGTACACTTGTTGTTGTTCTACATCTTCTAAACCAGCAACATGGACTGGCAACAATGTCGGCGTCATACACATAAACCATCCCAAAATATGTATAAAAATTACGACATCTCGACCGGATTCCATCTGAAATGATTTAACTTAGTTAATGTATTTCGGTTACTGTTAGTAATAAAAACATACATTGAATTAGATGTTGGAAGATATATCTGGCTTAATAAAAGTTTCAACATCATACTTTTATTCACGTACATATTCAATATTATTATAAAAATAATTATATATGTTATTTAATATATGTTTATTATTATTATATGACGCCACGGATTGAAAATAATACAACTCAAGGAGCAGTTTCTCTTATAGAAATGTGGTTTGAACCGGTTTAATAGCAATTATGAATTACTATAAGACAATCCCTGTGACTATGAATATGCATCACTTTAAATACAAGTACAAAAGTTGCTGCAAGATGCAGCAAAAGGAAACTCCGCGCCAAACAAAGCAGTGTATGTAGTACTGATAGAACAGGAGATGATAACGATACTGGTATCTTTGTTGTAGACCCTATAACACAGTGTGATGGGGTTTCGTAAATGTTGGAGAAAAAACAGTACTTTTCTAGTGTGACCAGGGCCCGTATTCATAAAGCTCCTACGGAGAAAACTTAGGAAAATCCTTAACTTTGCAAAATTTCTTAAACAACATAGCACAAAGGAAAAGTGTAGACTTTATAAGATTTCTTGATAATCTTCATTACTATGCCAGACTGTATGTGACAATATTGTTAGACATTCCAACTTTCACGACGATTGTCCACAAAATGCTTTGGAACTTTTTCCCTTAGTTAGGCTCTAAGGGGAAATTTTCCCAAAGGAGCTTTTTGAATACCAGCCCAGAACTTTTATTATTGTATTCAATGACTTAATGTTCGACTGATCATGACCCGTATGCGAAATTGATCTCTAAGTTTCGGTATATGGAATGAAACGTATTGCATACACATGGTTGTGCTTAACTTCAGACTTACGTAGTTGTTCATCAAAATGACTGAGTTTCAAACTTTCCAAGACCATTATTCTGATAGTTATCTAATCAGGAATGTGGACTCTATATGATTCATCATATTAAATGATGAGGAAGAACTAAGATGTACAGTAAACGAAACACGACAAATTCATTTTATCCCGCCGAGAGACGTGAAACCTTACAGATTAAAAGGAAGAAAAAAATTATAACCCAAGTGTTCTATGCTGACGATTACATTGGTACATCTACTTAAAGGGTATTAATGTTTTTGTTGTTGTTTTCTTCGCATCATCCTAAGGAGAACATCTGAATACGCATCAATAATTATTGTCTAAACAGTCCACTACTCTAAACACTTTTACCACTATATACAGTCATATACTGATCAAATAGTATTTTGGAAGGACAAACAATCAATGTTGTACAATAAGCCTCGTTTCAAAGACCATTAATCTGATATTGCTAAAGGTCAGCCTGTACGACATTAAGATTATAGAACAAGGATACTTCAAAATGAAAGTCACCTTTGTTCAAAGGCCAATTTTACCTTATTGTTAGGTGACATTTGTAAAAAGTTTTACGACAGTTATGCATATAAAACATTATACACATAAATACTTAACATTAAAAGAATAATCAAAGTATAAAAGGAAAAATATAAGACATTTTTTGTGGACGTTTGTTCCAGACGTACGTACTGTGTAATAAGTTTGGTTGTAATAAGTTTGGTGTTGATTACCAAATGAGGAATAAACGTAACCATGACAACATTAAGATGACAGAGTCTTTGCAGAGTGAGTTACAAACTTAAAACATAGAACCAATGGTTATGCCTACATTAAGATGACGGAGCCTCCATGTACCTTTGATACTCTGCAGAGTGAATTACAAACTAACAAAATTACAAAAATTACAAAAAAAAAAACGTATTCCAAAACGATTTTAAATGCACAACAATCTTTAACAAACATTCATATAGAACTACTAGACTAAGTACAAAACATACTTCTAGTCTATCCAATAAAAGTAACACAATACAGTGGGTTTATAAATGAGCATACATTAACTTTACAAAGCAATATCCGGAATAAATGACCTTTATCCCCTACCATATAAAATAGCAATGCCTTCAACATAATAAATTCATATTTAAAATTAAATAAAAATCAAAAATGTAACTGTTCTAGCGCATTCATAACGAAAAGAATTTTCCACGTGATGTCAGACATATATTATTTTCTGTTCTGCTTTTTTGATTTCTGTGCTGCTAATCTTTTTTCTAGTGAAACATATTTTCTCGGTTATGTTGAAAATCTTACGCCATTATTATGGGCCAGATCAGACAATACAAATTTGAAATTTTGCAAATCGAAAGGAAAAAAACAGTCATTTACAACATAGTATTTACACTACACACTGCACGCACAAAAAACATCACAAATATGCTGCGCCTGTGTGCGCGGAGAATGATAACTGGGAATGCTAAAACGCAATCGAAATAGTGGTCAAAAGTCGAAGTACTACCAACTTAAGATAGGACATGCTAACGCGTAATCAAGTCCTGTTGTATTTGCAATGGTCTAATGTTAAAAACATTGAACAAATAAGAAATATTAAATAATCTTTACATTTCAGTTAAATCGCCGATTCGTAGCCCTGCCAGATTGTACAAAACGTATTAAAAATTGTAACTGTTGATGAAGTTAATTGTTCTATTGATCAGAAATAGGACACACAGATAACTCGGCGATGCCATGTTTGGTAAATAACACCAATTGACATAACCTCTTTTTATCATTTTATAATAAGGGAAAATAAGTGTTGATGATAGAAATTATGGAAACCATTACAATGGTTGAAAAAAAAATAAATTAATAAAAATGTCATTTTTCTTTTAAACTATTAAGTTATCAAGAGATCTACTCACCATACATTTGCTATATTTAAATCACAACAATTCATTATAAACAGTGTCAAATCGATTATTTACGCCTTAAATGTATATTTGTCGGAATATTACAAATGGGCAATCAAGTACAGAATAATTAAGCGGTAATCAGATAAAAAGTGACAATTAACAATGTATTGTTTTGCGATTCAGTAAGCGTAGCTTTTAGTTATTATATTGAATTATATCATGCTAGATTTCTTCATGACTTGTCACCTAGAATTCATTCTTAAATTAATAATGTCAAATTAATGAGAAATGAGCCGCGCCATGAGAAAACCAACATAGTGGTTATGCGACCAGCACGGATCCAGACCAGCCTGCGCATCCGCGCAGTCTGGACAGGATCCATGCTATTCGCTAACGGTTTCTCTAATTGCATTAGGCTTTGAAAGCAAACAACATGAATCCTGACCAGGCTTCGCGGGTGTGCAGGCTGGTCTGGATCCATGCTGGTCTTAAACGCACTATGTTGGTTTTCTCATGACGCGACTCATATAAGAGAAAACAATTAAGAACCAATACTATTTTTCACAGTGTTGATACAAATCGATATAACGACTTAATTGAACTGTAAGAATACTTTTTGATCGCTTTAGCTACGAAAGCTTTTGTATCTTTAATCAATTTGAAATATATGACAAAATAAAATGGTTCCGACATTATCTGAGGTGTTCGTGGCATTAATAACTATTTCTGGTTTTTTTTTTTTGTTTTTTTTTTCTCCAGATTAGCCTTTCATTTAATAGTTAAACTACATTTAATTTCTAACCAGGAGGATAATCTTAAAGTGTTTTAATTAAAGTTAACTTCATTAAAACTCCCAAAGCGTCATGGTACTCATTGTTTTATATACGCGTAACTAATTTAGGATCCCAATTAATTGCTATTGAAATTCATTCGTGACGTTAACTATTATCAATATTTTAGGAGTGCCACGAAATAAATTCCAAATTAACTAAATCATGTCTCAAAGTGTAATGTCAGACAAACAATAAAATACTACAAATTGTGCGCATTACTTTTATAATAACATAGGTTGGGAGTGTCTGAAACGAAGCGCTGTATTGAAAATTAGTTAATTTGTCCGACTAGATAAACCTCAACTATTTCATACATTTATATAATCCCATTTTAAGGTGGCATCTACTTATCATTTCTTATAATATATGAAAGTATGTTCACTAAAATCTTTAAATGTTTGAATATTGTTTTTATTACTCTTTTTAAATAATTAATAAACTAGCACTTTTTGAACGGTCTTTTGAGTCTCTAAACATGCAATACAAATCTATTTACATAGTCTTCATGCTTAAAACATATTCAGGTCACTACGGGGAGTAAAATGTCTTGCCAGTTATCAATTTGTGAAAAAGGTTTCCATCTAGAGAAATCCCCCCAAACTTAAGGTGTTGAGTCACACAGTTATGTAAGAAATACATGTGTGTCTATATAGGACAGTGTTTTTCCAACCCGAGATACAGCAGAAAATCAGAGATCAAGCGCTATCTTGTGGGTTGGTAAATACCTGTCTGATACAGAGAGACATGCCAGGTCCTTTTCTTGCCTAGCATTGCACAATGTTTAAAGATATTGTAAACTATAAAGTCATGATAATAACACCCGAGTGTGCTTATACAGAATGTCTTTTCTCTAGGGAAAAGATAATGAGATGTGCTACCGGGATAACCTTGTGATTCCGTGATACGTAGACAAGAATGCAACGTCCTTCGTAGTAATAACACGCACTTATTATAAACCTAAAGACAAAACTCAGATTATGATGTTTGTATAAATGCAATATGTTTTTGAGGGAGCGGGTATTAATAAAAAAGAAGAGACGCCAGTTACCCATTCTAATGCTGAGCGCCAAGCAAGGCAGCTACCTTGAAAATCGTTTTAATAATATCATGCACATGGCTCTGATAACATAAAAGAAAAAAATGAGTTTCAGAGTTTGTACCACGAAGCTTCAACATATATTCGCTTTAATTTCCTAGATTCATTGCACCTGCAGCACTGATACTAATGCTAGACCAAGTCGTATGCTTAAAAGATATCCAACAGAAACACGTGTTTCTGAGATAATAATTGTATCTCTGAAGTGTAAACTTAATCATTAACGTTCTTTAAGAAGTTCCGAGCAATGTGTATGAGGATTGTCGTTATAGTTGACTAGGTTTGCAAGTACTTATACTAATTCATTTATGCCGTTTATTTCTTACAACTGAATTGAATAGACGTGTATATTACCTCCGAGCATAATCTTTAGTCCAGGCATACTAAGTTAACATAGATTAATAAAATTTGATGCTGCTATCAAAGGCAAATATTAAAATAATTATAAATTATCTATCTTAATTGCTGATACTTAACATTTCATTATATTCCACTTTATACCAATATCATTTAGTTTAAAATGATAGAGTTGAATTCAATGTTACAAAATATTAATGGGAATTCTCTTTAAACATTCCAAATTGATTAGATTGATATCTTTTTAACAACTTGTCAGTAGCGTATATCTTCAAAATGTGAAACGCCCTATTGATGTTATCCTTTTTGAGTGGGGGTGGTGGGGTCTCGTTTATTTACTTTAATGACACGTAAATAATATTTAGTACGTTAATTTGAATCTCACTAAAATATACGTACATTTTTGTAATTCATAAAGCATATTATATTTTTACCATTTCGCAATCATATCATGTACTGTATGTACTATCCTGTTTATATTATTAACGAAAACGATTATTTATATTATCTTGTACGCATAAAGGATAATCTGAAAACCAACAGAAGTGTTCTTATTTTACTTTTTTATACCGCAGTGTCCATGAAGTGCCAGAGATGTCTGTCCGTCAGAATACACAGTGTACTCAGCTCCCCCTACAGTTTCCATATTGTCGGAACTTGTATGTCCGAAATGTTTTGGATTTTGAACTATAATTACACTTATACTGAAATATTATTACATTTATTTAACCACTCCTACAGTTTCAATACCGTTGGTTTTCTGCCTCCGATTACGGTTAATTATAAATCATTTGCTAATTACCAGTCAGTACTAATTGTCATTCAAAACTAACATGACGTTTTTTGTTGTTGTTTTTTTATGAAATTTTTTTTTCGAAATAAAAACATTTTTATGCCCTCTCCTCTTATGAAATGGCGTACAGTAATTGCAGCATCCATTCGCCCCGGGTTTTGTGTCCGATCTGTAATTTTGCCATGCATTAGTTGATGTAAAAAAGTGACAGAATTGCTCAGCATGACATAATGACATGTTACGTGCAAAAAGCATTAACCTACCAGTCTTATTTTCAATTATCTCTTTATATTGAAAGTCTGTCCGAATTTCGTGTGCGGTCTGCAACTTTGTGATTCATGGTTAATCGCAAACTATAAGAAACGTGGCACAAGTGACCATAATAAAATGATAATTTGCTGCGCACATGAACCATAACTCCTCTTTTTTCTTACTTTTTCTGTTGACTCTCTTTATTTTCCCTCAAAAATGTTTCAACAGACAGCTTGTTGGCATGTGACACTAACGATACATGTATATATAAAAACACCAACCCTTACCCTACACAGATTAGTGCAGATTCACAATATCTCAATTGTATCTAATGTTATAAATAGATCTGTTTCATCATGGGTTTTAATAGCAATATAAATAAAATTTAAACCAGTATGCCAAATGATATGTCATAAAATATTAAGCAAGATTTACATATCAGTTAACACTTCAATTCAAATGAAGCATGGCCTTTTTCAAAAACATTCTCTTGTTATATTTCTGCTTTTATAAAAGCAATTTTATCATCAAGACGTTAGACAATCTAAAAGCCGAAACATAATTATAGGAGATATTATGTGCCATAATTTTCTTCCGTTCATTCTTTTCTGCCAAGATTATGTCATTTCACAAGTTCAATACTGAGCAAGTAAATGATTCATTAGAAATAAATGCTCTGAATTTTCAGACCTGTTAACAAAATGTTGACACTTATATAAGGCTTAGGAACTGAAGACATTCCTAGTAGTAAAAGATATTACTAGACCATTACTGATAAGCGTAAATCATTTGTCTGGCTCGAAACAAGAGATTTTACAAATATTTGATATATGTAACCTCTTGTTATTTGCAACATTCTGGGCTCAATGGGTGGTTAATAGTGCCAAAACACATGCTATTGAATGACTGTAAGCTCGTCATTTATCAATACTATTTGAACATTCCAACCTCGCGGACTAGCGCACTACATATTTTTTAACCTATCTTGATATTCGGGAGTATCTGTAGGCGGTTTATTGCAAGTCGTTGCTTAATCAAAGACTAAAGTAAAATAAATAATATACATGAAGTATGTTTTGCGGCATGAGTTACAGCAGATGTGCTAGAATGGAGAGAAAAAAGGACAAATTCGAATTCAAAAACAAAAACAATCGCCCTTTCTTAGAACTGGGAATCAACAATTATGGCTCCAGTTGAGACATGAGAGCCAACATAGACAGGAAACGCCATTGCCCAGAAATTGGTACACTTTGGCAACATTTTAACATCATTTCTCAAAATGCTTACGCTGAGTTGAGTTAACAGTCTCTATGGATGAAAGATGCTCCCGGAAGAAATGCTAGACCCACAGGGTTTCCTGCATCATCTGTTTGGAATCTGCTTCTAGACATTGCCATGTGAGATGGTTTAATGAAACGGCAGTAAAATAGTATAGTAAGACTTCAGGGATTTCAACTAATCGAGGGTTCGAAGCGATGCCGGTAGCTGGAAGCATACGACCGATGACTTTGACCAGTTTTGCGGCTCTACCACACCAAAATTGGCCTGGGTTTAACGATTATATAAAATGTATATAGCTCCACTATCATCGATTACCGTCTATCTTATCTCCAGCTAAACAAAACTGATGCGATTTGTTTTTCGCAATGTCTAGTTCTGCTTACTCTATGGTAATATAACATTCTAAGTACTGCAAATAGCATACAATGCAACTTTAGTACAACGTCAATTTTTAAACATGAACAAGGAAAATAAATGCATTTTGTCTTAAAGAACACAGTGGCAGAACTACTTTGCTTTCGACATATGTCTACTGTCCTGTTTCACCGTACCCTCAGTGGTGTTTCTCTATATCTTAATTCTATCTTCTGCAAAGGCATTGATGTTTCATAGTGAGGATTTAGAGTGATATTTGGTGACTTTCCTAGTTGTGCTTTTGCACTCACCGTTTAAAGTTGGTGTCCTGTTGTGTACCTTTATATGTTAGTTATTGTTAATATGCTTTACTTTGATTTTGTTTTTGTGCATATGTTCATGATGCACACACCCATACATTCACTGCTGTTCTTTGAACGTAACTATTCCTATAAGATCTTTGTCCTGGTAAAATAAGATATAGTGTCCAAAGCTGACATAATATTTTATATCAGCCTGAATATATTTTTCTACATAATATGTAATACGGCTGCGTTTGTGAAGACTCTTGATCTGATTTGGACTGATAACTGTTTTGTTTCACAAGCAGTTGGTTTGCGAACATCAGTTCTTCTTTTGTCAATACTTTACTGAATTATCATTCATAGTGAAGTCTTAGGTGGTTTCATTACGGAAATGTTAGCAATACAAATAGTTTTTGCGTCGCGTAGCGGTACTACAGTTTTGGGGGATGCAAATCAGCTATCAATGTCCTAAAGAAAAAAGTTATAAATTTACAACACCAATGTACTTTCATTGAAATACAAGAGAAAGTCCCTACCAGATAAACTCTAAGGCATCGCCTACCATACCAGTAGTAGGTAAAGAGTAAGAAAGAACGGATCAAATTACGAAACACACACCAACTGTGAACTGTCATCATTTTTGACGTTATGTTACCCCGGGCCTGAAGTGATTATAGCAAAACCTAAACATATACTGGCACCAGAACTACGTGCAATACAGGGTTACTCGTGCTACTAATCACTTCAGGCCCGCCATTGCCGTTTAATAGCTATTTCATGTATAGTGCTATAACTGTTCGACATAGAAATTTGTCAATAAAACACAGTAGGGAGAGCGCAGATCTACGGATCGCGAGGTCGTGAGTTCGAACATCGGGCGAGGCTGTTCTCCGTGACGATTAGATAAAATACATTGTCTCTGAAATTATACGTCCTCCATCTCTGATTCGTGTAGGGAAGTTGGCAGTTACTTCCAGAGATCAGGTTAGTATTGGTTCAGAATCGAGGAACACTGGTTAGGTTAACCGCCTGCCGTTACATAAATGATATAGTATTGACAACGCGTTAAACCCAAAACAAACAAACAAACAAATCTATTATACAGCAGCGAAACAACTCTTAATGATACAATACACGGAGACTTGAACACATAATGTCTCTCATTCAGTGGATACATATAATTAACTAAGTACCAGCATATAAATATGACATGAATAACTATTGATTGGTAAAGTAAGGCTTGCATGACCCATACAACTTTCCAGCTGTATAATTATGACGTAAATGATTACTTATTTTATTAAATACATATATACAGACAGAACTGTTATACTTTACCAAGCATGTTAATACCATTTCGGAGCCAAAATAACAGAGCAAAAAAGATTACAAACTAATTATCCCCTATGTCTTGTGTACTGTAGTAAATAGTAAATAAAAATGTTTAAGCGTCATTATAGTAACATTGTTTGGCGTTTTGGTTTTGACGTAACATGAATTTACTCAGGAAAAAACAAAGTTGTATTCAATTCTAAGCTTTGCAATATTGTTAACCCTTCCGTTGTCATAATGACTCAAAAGAAAAAAAAAACATGTACCAATAAATATACTAAGTAGATTTGAGGGTTGTGGAATGAGTCTGAATATTGTTTTTATGAAAATACATATTTTTTGACATTTGCAAAGTTTAAGTGAAATAATTAGAAATTATTACTTACCTTTTTTCATCTGCTGGTATTATTCCAGATGACATCGACACACAATTAAACACGTTATGAAATGATCTCATGAATTAAATACTTAAACTAACTTCTCAAGCTGCAAAAAAAGTGGATTTGTACCGTAATGACAAAGTTTAAATGATTATATGGCATACGAGCGTGAAGCCTGACAAATTGAAAATACCTTTTACCATGTAATATTATAGTAATAATAGTAATTGATATCTTTGGAATGTAAATTCATACAAATGAGTGTACTTTTCGTCGCGTGCTTTGTTTTCAGTATAGCTTACAAAACATAACAGATTTTGTTAGATGATCAAACCTATTTAGATAATACCTAAAGTCAGAGATCAGATGTCAATCAAGAGTTCGATCTTCACACAATAAGAATGTTCTCTTTGACGGTATGTTTATCTAATGTTCTAAATTTACTAGACTAGCCACTAGACTGATAATAAATATATTTCTTCATTCACCCCTTTTTGTCGACTTCAATTTCATAGAGAAAAAAACTAGTCTATTTTGAAATTTTTCACAGAAGAATGATATTAAAATAATCATGATATTGGACATAGGATATAGACTGGCTCAGTTTACTACTTGCAATCATAAACATGTAAAAAGATATATCATAGTCTAAGAGCCAGTCTAAAAATTTACTTACATAGCAGCAGTAGCACTAGTACAAAATTAAAGAACACTTTTGCACTGATCGCCCTTGCACTCCAGTTGCTGAACCACTTTTGAACATGACGATGAATACAGATAAATCAGAATCTATCTGGAATGGCGAGCCAGGCTTCAGCAGCGGAGCGGTTAAAATGAACTTTGCAACAAATTTACATTTAACACAATTATTTATAGGAGGAAGTAGGAAGAGTGTTTACGTCGATACTTTCTTTTTCATTACGAAATATAATTGTCTACCATTTAATAATTTTCATTATTTTGTATGCACTTTTTTGTCGTCCTATTTATATAATGAAAGGCCTAAATACGATATTCGTTCTCTCTGTGTTCCATAGTTTGAGAAAAAAATTCACTAATGTCGCTTAAAGATGTATTCGTGATTGACTCTATATACAAAGATCATATGTAGCTAAGAGGTAATAAAGTCCAAAGACTTTATAGTTCATCGATAAAACGTGTTTCGGTATCATAGAACCCTTGACGTACCTCGCAACTGAGACTGAAAGATTTTCGAAGTATATACTGATATACTACCATCTAGCTATGCCTTTCATTTAGAATGATAGCAATAGCTGGGTCTCAGCATGTTATTGCATTTGCAGTTGTTCCCAGAATGCAAGGTAAAATAATTTGAGCCGTGCCATGAGAAAATCAACATAGTGGGTTTGCGACCAGCATGGATCCAGACCAGCCAGCGCATCCGCGCAGTTTAGTCAGGATCCATGCTGGTCGCTAACGGTTTCTCTAATTGCAATAGGCTTTGAAAGCGAACAGCATGGATCCTGACGAGACTGCGCGGATGTTCAGGCTGGTCTGGATCCGTGCTGGTCGCAAACCCACGTCATTGATTTTAAACATAAATCCTGTAGTTATATCAACCCGTCGAGACGGGCCGAAAAAAGAGATGTTATAATAATTTTGGAAACTATTTCGTACTGATAGACAGATAAATACTTTTCACAATTGTCTAGTATACCAAGTATTGTTACCAAATTTATTGATTGAAATTAATTTAATCACAAATGTATAAAATCTTATTATTAACTAATGCCGAAGTTTTTGAACGGGTCCGAAAATTCAGCGTTCATTTGTTATAAATCATTTACTTGCACAGTGTACATTTTGATTTGCTCGCAGCCAACTTGGAACTGAAAAGATAATAGGTAAGGGCAGATTTCTCGGAAGCACAGAGCACTAAAAACACAGCCCAAGAGCCACGCATTTACACAGCAGGCCCACAACAAAAAGAAGCTGTAATGGAAAAATATTTCAGACGGGTTGCTTCAAACATCCAACAAGTACATATTTAATTATGCTAAATATTTATGGAGGGGAAGGAAACGGCAAGGGGCGAAATGGGGTCGGGGTGGGGGGGGGGGGTCCGAAGGGGAAAGTTGAACAAGGACGAATATACAAGGGAATGCCATGTTCTTTAAAAACAGTCGCACTACAACGTAAACCATAATAGCGCAGACACTCGTGTACCAAAGATAAATACACAACTACGATCAACTAAATAACATAGAAAAACGAACAAGCAACACATAAGGGAACAGTAGGGCACCGTTATAGACTCACAAGCATACAACCGCACCCACACAGTGTCACATAGGAAAAACAATCAAGTACCGTCTTGGGATTTGGCTGCCAAAACAAAGGGGAGCCACGAAAACTTACTAAAAGTAAAGGGGGAGGGGATGCAAAAAGTAGCGTAAAAGCAAGGGAAAAGAGGGCAATAGGGGCAGTGGGTGGAGGAAAAACGCTTACAACAAACAAGAAGGAAACATACACAACAGACAATACAAGACAGACAAAACAACCAGTTGAAAATAGGGGCACTGCCTTGGAACGGTCAGTAACCTAAATAAAGGAAACTGGGGGTTTAACGCGTTCATCAGGGCATGCCAACCTCGCACTTACCCTATTTTCAACAAGTTAAACAACACAGTGTAAATAAAATCCCCGCTGAGAAAGGCTCTAACATTAGTGCAAAAGTAACAGATAAATAAAGTAAAACATAAAATTAAGGTAAATTTAAGGTACAATTACACAAATGTACTCAACAACTTGCCTGAAGTCAGAGAAACAAGAGCCTAACTTTTCAGGGCACGACTAAGAAAACTGTAAGACAAAAATCAACTCCCTCCATCCGTTGTATGTAGGATTTAGGAGAAAATCATCATGGAGTCCTACACTTTATTAGTCATCGCACCATCAAAAAGGAAAGCGTAGCAATTAACTGTAGTGGGGTCAGTCACTAAACATGCACTGTGCTTCACGATTTTCGTATCGTATCCTCTTTTGATAAATTTTTCACGTTTTAGACATAAGCTTAAACCCTAGCTTTATCAGCATTATGGCACATACGCTCGTAATATCAAATATTTATATAATTATTGTCTCTTTCGTGCAGATTGTCTAGAGTCTAGATGAATTTCTTAAGACGATACAACATAAATTATCATAATCACAGCATCGTCAACTGGTGCTGCTATTTCAGTGAATATGGCTATCTATTATTGTTCCAAATCATAAAATGCCTGTCAAATCAATGATATAGTCATTAAACGAAATAATAGAAATTCGATACTTTTGTCTCATAGATTAAATACCATATAGATTTCAAAACAATTGTTAACAAACTTGATTATAAAAGTTTTATTTAAAACTATGGTGATGGTCTCTGTCCGTCCGTCGTCGCGTGCGTGCGTATGGCCGTGCATTTAGTAGAATAGTTATGTGGATAGGAGAACAATAGATAAGTTAAACTTTATTCATTCAGTTTCTTTTATTTGGTTGAAATTTTTATACGTGGCTACAAAGAATGCCAGAGAGAACAAAGGAGTAACATATCTACTGTACCGTCCGTGCGTTCGTAACACTTTTTGTCCAGAGCATAACTCCAAATTTGTTGAATGACTTTTGTTAAATCTTGATACAGTGACAGAGTTTATTGTGGCGAAGGGCAGTGTACAAGAACCATAACCAAATCTTGCTGTTGAATTCTTTCAATATGAGTTACTTTTAACCATTTTGAACGAAACATAACTACAAACCTGTAGAAGGGGATATTAATTGAATGGATCAGGATTCCAGATCTGACCAGAGTCGATTACCGTGTTGTTTCTGAAACTGTTTAAAATATATCAAGCATTATTGAACCCCTTTCTTCTGTCAGTATTTAATAGTAATTTGTTTAACATTTTAGTATACAATGTACAATAAAACTGAAACTGTTGTGTTTTCCTTATCATACAGTCTTGTGGTTGTCGATTCAATCTTGTAAACCCACATTTTTCGACTTTGTGAAAGATGCCTTTTCAATTCTTTTTCAGATGAAATAATAAGCAATGCAAATACTGATATTCTAAAAGTCTCCCAGCGTGTTTGTGTCGCGTAGTAGAAACAGCGCTTCGGGGAAAGTAAATAAGCAAATCAGTCATTGATTTCCGCAATTAAACAGGGCCATAAAATTACAACTGCGGCAGTGTTGTCCTTGATATTCAACAGGGAGTTACTACCAGATAGAATATTTCTCACCGATTAGCTGCAGATAAAAAAATGCGATATGAAAAAGAACAAAAAAAAAAAGAAAAAACAAAAACGGAATGTCACTTGTTTCATTTAATGAATACAATTGAGGTAAATGAGCATATAATGAACTTTTCATTATACTGTATAATGCATAATGTCAAGATAATTATAAAGTTCTACCTATATGCGAACATCATGATAGCTTTTAACAACTAAAATAGGTCAAAGCGACTAGAAGATGTGATCAGATTAATTTTAATATATCTGAGCAAGAACATAGTTATTTGTGGAAAATCTTTTAACACTGACTAATAAAAAAGATTTCAAATGAAATTCGTACACTCGTCCCTACAATTACAAATATCTTCATTAGCTTAAAGCAACTTGCAACTGATTAAATATAATAAACAACTACTAAGCACACTGGAAACAAATCACTGCTCACATACATTAGCAGATAATTCCACAGTTTCTAATTTTATCCTTATAATATGTTTAGATTTTGAACAACTTTCATGGACATTGATGAAAGAAAATCCAAATAGATTCTTCTCATTATGTCATTATCTTAAACGCTTAATGCTATAATGCGCAAAACCTTGAACAAATAATATCTCTTATTAGCGGATACGTAAATGTTTTATACACGCGGGTCCTACTTGACTGAGTGGTTAAAGTAATTGGAATCGAAACATTTGCCCCTCGCCAATTTTGGTTCGAAATCTCGCTCGGGGTATACACTTTCATGTGAGCAAGTCATTCATCTGTCTTACGAAAGGTCGTCGGTTCCAGATGCCCTCTCGTGCCGCAAATAAAGCTTTGACGGGCACCTGCGGTCTACTTCATCTATCTAAAGCTGGAAAGTCAAACCCAGCAAAGCAAGTAATCATACATGTGATTAACTAAATATCACTGTATTCATATGACAGTTAACTACAGTAACTGATAAATATTTTACAATTAGTTAATAAAGTAAAGTGCCTACACAATTTTCCACCAGTATAATTATGATACTAATTACGTAAATTCTTACTTTAAATATATACAAGAATACATTTCAAGACATTATCAAGGTTTATATAATTTATAATATAACTTACATACTTTACGAAGCAAAAACAAAAAAACGCAAAAATCATGTCTGATTTGGAGAAAAAAAAGAGAGAGAAAAAAGCAATATTATATTCAAGTTAGACCCATGCCTTATGGACTTTATCAAAGACAAATATATTTCCGTCATTTGCGCAAAGTTTCTTGCTTTGTGGCTGTGGCGCAGTTGGTAAAGGCGCCGTTGCTTCATGCTAGTCGCTGACGTCGTAAAGATTTTGAGAGTTCAATTCCAAGAAATCTAAAAAAAGATATTTACAGTATTATACAATTATTGCCTTTTGGCGAGGTCGATATGTGGATTTATCGACCTTATAAAAGCGATATCGACCGAAAGTTAATACCAGAAACAAATAAGCCTCCCCGCTTGTGCACTAGAGTAGCGACAAATAATTATAAAGTATAACGTTTATGTTACGCTTTGTGGCGATATTGTGGTGGCGTAGTCAGTGCTAGGCGATGACGTCTTAATGGATCCGGCTAGATTCCAAGTTAATGAAATTTGAAATATTTAACTTATTTTTGTATACTTTTCTAAACATTGGTAATAGTATAATGAACAAAACATTTGGAAAAATACACTGGAAAATATAGTCAAATAATTTGCAAATCTGACTAATACTCAAATAGTTATTTGGCAAAAATGAGAAATAAATAAAAATATTTGACAATAGGCATATTTACATGTAGTAAGACAGAATGCAATGCAAATTTAAATAAATTCATAGCTTTAGCTAAAGTATTGTTTATATATGGTCACAGCTACAAGAACACACTGTCGTTTATGTGACTGAAAATGTGTAGAAAAAAGCTGAACACCCCCAACCCCACCCCCATACACACAACTGAAGGAAAGCTTTAATTGAACAATACATCCCCTTTATAATCATAGATGTACGTGAACAAAAATTCAAATGCTGACTAGATTCATGGAGGATACAACTTGCTAGTTTGATAATACTAACTAATAGTCAAGTGTTCTTTCAACAAGGATATTTAAAACTATTATCCTCTATCATCATTTCATGACTCAAAGTGAACCTGCAAAACAGTATTGTTCTAAAACTGTTTCAAGATTATTCAAATTGTCTATTCGATTATGCTCAGGGCAAGATTATTCATTATCACGAGTATATCAAATACACCGTCTCAGTTTACTACACATACTTCCTCTCCTTTCTGCAATACCTCGCTTTCCCCATTTTAGGCAGCATATTATCTCTATAAAGAATACGGTATTTTCTGTTTGATGGTCTTAACTTTTCAATTGCTGTTTATTCGCAGTTCTTTTACTTCATATATATTCTGTTTCAGCATTCAAGTGCTGTTTATTACCTTCCCGTTCCATCCGTCTTGGTTCTAGGTAAAGTTTGATGGAATTTCCTTTTTATATCAACTGAATTTTACACTTTGATGTGGCCATCCTAGTATGACCTCTTAACATATGTTGTTTCCGAGGAGGCATGCGTAGAGGCAATTCCACTATCTCCTTCCTTGCTAACTGGGAACTGGAATAAATACAATAATATGTAATCTTCACATTCGTCTGATATCAGCAGAACATTACCTGTTGTAATTTTTATGTGAAACACATACATAAATACAAGCACATGCTCAAATTCACACTCATGCAAATGTCTAGTTTTCTTTTCTGTTATTGTACTCAATAGCAAAAAAATGTAATGTTAGAAATATAGGGTATATTGTTAAGATATGCTATGGAATTAACAAGTTTTTAAAAGAGATTATGTGAAAATGACTAGGCGGATCCGACTAAGAAAACTTTCTTAAATGTTCATACTTAAAATATCTTACTAATGAGAGATTGTCTCAAAAGTATCTCTTTCGACTTAAAACACTTTATGGGCAATTAATAATATCTTTCGCACTATATACATATAGGAAAATTAAGGGGGATATACTTTGAGATTTTCCATTTGTGGCTCATCATTTGATTCTTGGCTATGATGATCTGCACAACTGAGTTCACAAGCCATATCTCGAATATCAATACTTGGCACTGCATGACCGTTTCCAGCTTGAACATGAATATCGTGGTCCGTATGAATATTTATATTATTATGTGTCACGTTTTTGTTCTTCACCTTTGTAACTGGACCTGTAATTAAATGAAGTAAATAATAAAGCTAATATATTATGTTGGTGCATTGCCTTAATTTAGACAAAATAAAATCTCGCGCAATCTATCGAACATTTTATGAGGTCTAAATTTTTAATTTCTTCATAAGCATGGATGATATTTACAAATGTAATGTTAAATATTTTCTTAGTAAGCTAACGTATTTTGTCAAAATTCCTCAAGTATTATATATTGACATAATCATTCAGTGCACTTGCGCAATGTTTCCAAGCGAATGTTTAACATTATATATATATACTTGTATTAACTAAATTTTCCAGCCCCTCTTCCGCGTTTACTTGTTACTACGACGACCAGGAAAATGCCGTTTGACAGCAATAACACTCTTTTTGTAAGCTGTATGTAGTTTATGTATGATAATATTTGCATTTCCTGTACAACAAGTTTCAATATGGAATATTTCTGAAGAAAAGATGTAATTTTGAATCACCCCTCGAATAATATATTTTTACAAATACACGTCTGTTTGTATGCTTACTTATATGATGTAAGCATTAGAAGACCGCCATTGCAATTCTGAAAGCAATTATACCTGGTGCAACACCGTTTTCATGCTGTACAGTCCCTTCTTCAGGATGACCTGGGTAAAACCAAACAACATATAATTCATTGAAGTGTTCGTTAAATAAAAACGTGGATTTCATAAAAAGCTGAGACTTGTACACTTACATTATTTGATAATACAACAAAGTAATAAGTGGTTACATATTTTTACCAGGGACGTGCAAATAATGTTATTGAAGTCAAAAGTGCAGTTTATTGATGTTTTTGCTTTGTTGTACCATTAAAACTCCTAATTTCAATTAGTATAAGAAATGGACATTTTAAACTATATAAATATTTTGCCTGTTTCCTAATTACCATGATAGAAGCGTCAATATGCACAATTTTCATTAGGCTCTTCGAATTTATTTGATAGCTTAAAACAAGAACTGATATTTATATCTGTTCGATTATACCTTCGTTTCTGTTGTATCTTACAGGGACGCCTCGGTAATCTGGAGCTGGAACGATATCAGATTCATTTTAAGCTTTTGTATTCAAAAATACATGCAAACTAATACTATTACATTTATTCACTGTAAAATATTATCCTAGTAAGGTATTGCGACATATATATATCTAATGGCGAAATTCGACGTTATCAAATGATGAGTAAACATAAATTTTGTAACTGAGGAAGTAAGTACATAAAACAAATAAAAACTTATTTGTATGTGCCACTTGGAGTTTGCTAAAATCTTTCACCTCTTCCAATGAGCAGCTTGTAAGCCATACACACAAGGGCAATCACAACTGAAATTATTAAACGTAACTTTCTACAAAATGAATTTCTCTTTATCATTTTCCCAAATAACTGTGAAACGGTTACCACACTAAGGAGTTGATCTATAATATCCGTCTTATTACATTTTATTACACTTAATTCTCTTGCATTAATAGGTACCCGGCCCAGACCGGGAAAACATAAAAAAACGGTTACAAGATATTATTAAAATTCCCAATGGAACCTGAAGGACTTTTTCGTCCTTTACGGGACATTATACTGTAAACGAGTAACTATGCCACCGTTTCAGTTACAATATGACACTAACGCCGACATTATTGCTGCAAAGGTTTGCAAATCTAGTAATTTTATGTATTTAAAAATCTGTAATTTTGAATTTAAAATGAAACAACAGTAAATTCAAAGATGTGTTGAAATATACCTGCAATCATCACGACCGCCACTGCTATTACAATTACAATTAATTCCGACGTGGATATTGACTGACCATTATCTAAAATACAAAATTATCCTTCTTTCTGATTTCTTAATTGTACGAACGTTGTTTCTTTTAGGATATCGGCCATTTTGAAAAATATTTCTTTGAAAATTTCTCCCAAACAAAATCTATGCCGAAAATGAATGGTACACACCAAAGTATGACTAATAATGTACCATTTAACCAAACAGATTCCACTGTTGCGAAAACAGCACTTTCTTTTAACCGGTATCTGCCTGAATCTGACGTAAAATGCACAAAATGTGGGTAGGGGTAGGTAATTTCAAATATCTATTTAATTACATACAAGAAACTAAGTTAATATGTTATGGAAAGCGTCTGAAATGAATATGTCTTTCTACCTGAATTTCCTTGATTATTGTCTTTTGACGTTTGTACCCGGCCGTTTGTGTCTATCTTTTGACTAGTATGGTGACTAGCAACCGTTGTAGCCCCGTAATATTCTGTAACGCCTTTTGTGGTTCTTCGAATAATGTTACTTCTGTTGGGCCTAAATATGACAAGATGAATTTATTTCAGTTTTAATTTTAAAGTGGCGACAATTAAACAGAAAATACACATTCAAGTTCTTAATACAATACGTTAATAAATCGAATAGCTCTGTAAACACTACAATTCAAAAAGCACTTAGGTATTTGTTTTGCTTTTCGTTTCCATAATTCAACACAAAACTTTTTCAATTTTGTGTACACTTTTGTGGACAGTGTCTTGGTTTATCGAATGAACAACGAATTAATCTTGAAAATACAATACGACCAAGAAAGGGTTAGCATTTAATAATATATCCACAGAAAATGTTTACCATTGGCATACAAAATGCCTGCTAAAGGTCCTGACTTGTCCAAGCAAACACGATGGAACACAGGAGCAATCTAGGAAACAAATGTATATGAAACTAGTTTTGCAAAACAATTTTTTGTTGAGAACCTGTGTATCTGAGTAATTGCAATTTTACTTTTTAGTTTAAAGTAAACATTGAATATACAAATACACAGTGCGATGAATGATTTATCAACAAGAGCTGTCAAAAGAGATTGCGCGACCGACTATTTCTATGTTTGATAGTGGTATAGGGCATGTCTGAGGAAACAAAGATATTACTGAAAGGAGTAAGAACCCGAATGTGGATGATGATGGGGACAACAGTTTATGATTCGTAATAACAGATATTCCATGTAAGTGCATCAAAACATTAAACATGATTTCTAAATATAAAAGGGATAGATTCTATATCTGACTTAGTAATGCGCCATATGTTGTAGATGATGATGTGGAATAATTATTCTAAATTGAATCGAATTTGTTTAGTTATAACAGAGGTAAAGTGAAACAAAATATAACAAACACAGGAAACTCAATATAAAAAGGTGAAATGATTCATGAAATATTTAAGCCTGATTTCTAGATCTTAATGCATATGATGTCGACGATGATATATGACAATTATAACACGTTTAAATAAAATACATTCAGCAATAATAGAGGTAGAATGAAAGTGCATTAAAAGTTTTTTTTAGAATGACGTGTTATAATAATAACTTACTAGGCATTAAGTCTTCGCTATCATTGCAATGTTCTCCGTTATCATCATAATTTACATCTACGCAATTATCATACTGCGAACCTAGAGAGAAAGATGTGAAACCATCCAGATTACAGTACTTTCTCTCATAATTGCAGTAGGCCTGAGCATGTGTCACTCCCGTTGATTCTTTAGTTACTATTACAGAGTCATCTTTCACGCATGCATGGAAGCAGTTTCCTAAGCTGAATTGAAAATACCCGTCAGGACATGGAATGGAGTATACGTCAACAACCCCAGGATGTGACTCGTCGAACACGACAATGTTCCTTTTCCCTGTAACAAAATAAACGTGACAAATGTCTGTTATGTTAGAAATAGAACATAAATCAGCAAAATTACCCCTTCACTATTGTCCCATTTTGTGATTTGTAAGATGTAAAATAGTCATATGCAGCATCGACCAAGTCAAAACAAAGCAAAACATTGCATCGAGTATAACTATCATATGACCTGAAAATAACTGATGAAATGCAGAAAAAAGTAAATAAAATGATATATGTAAACATTCAACTTGACTCACTGTCATTTTAACCATTGAACTAGAGCTACTTACTTTTCATACAGTCACCGAACTCCCCACATATATGAACTGTGTATCCGACGCCGTTGATACAATAGTATTTATCTTTTGGACATATTTGTTCTGTAAAGCATGCATCATGATAAAGGTTATATAATTCCTCACTATAATGGCACTCTGTTAAATTTTTGAATGAGCAAATATCATTTGGCTTCAAGACTTCAACTCGTCCCAGGAACGCTGCAAACTGTGAATCTAAAATTGCATTGTTGGTAGCTTTAAGGATCAGTTGTGGTTGTTCCAAAGCATTTGTGGGTGTCAGTACCGTAACGACAAAATTCATTACCGTAACGACGAAATAAATGATGAATCGAATGATTTTATCCAACCACAACTTCATCTGCAAAAAAAGATATCTTCTTATCAGCAAAATGGAAATAATAAGGTGAACTTAATCTTATCTGAAACACATTTAAATCCTAAATTAGGAAAATACACCCGATTTGAGTAATAGACTACACACCAGCACAAAATGATCTAGAGTAGTATTTTGAATATCTTTTTGCGCATTTTTTCTTTTATTATTCTTTTGTACACCGTAAATCTGCATTAAGAGTGTACGAAAGAAGTAGGATATAGATTATTTGCATCATTTCAAAGCGTATCAGAAGCTATTGGTTTGTGCTATTGACCTTTACGATATTAAAGCCTATTACATATTCTAGCAAATTAATGATATTTTCACACGTCTCAATCAAACCATGTTTTTGCAAATTTAACATATTTGCCAATGTGATAGGCTATCTAATTTGTTGTTTGAAATACTTGACGATTAACACAAATAAATGCAGATCAATATTTGGATATGAACTTTATAGAGTCACTCATATAAGTTCGTTCTGTTGTTGTTTTTATCTTATATTACTGTGCATTTATACATAATTTAACAATTTCTTCACTCTATATTTAAACATAATGATAAAAGTTCAAGAATGCGGCATGCTAACAACACTATTACTAAATTGTTTTTTCCCAATTAGTTATTGCCCATAAACGCGTATTAAATATATCCCGTCCAATGAAATAGCATACTGTATTGAAGCAAAAAATAGATCTACTTCCAAAATATTTGGAAACCCACAAATTTAATAATAATAAAATATCATTATTACCTTAAAATAGCCTTATACAAAAGCGAAGAAAAAATGAAAAATCTACAACACCTGTTCTTCTTTTTTATAAAATGTGAACATCATTCAGCAAAGTTTAATGCTACTTACTTTTAAATGATACCATATATCCATTTCTAATAGTAGGACATATCCATTTCTGGTAAGAGGACACACTCGTTTGTATAGATACAACCTAACCAGTTACATCCAGTATATGTATTAATAGATATTGTTAATGTAAACCGGTTATTAATATACTACTTGATAAAATTGAAATCAGGTTATTATGAAACTATGTTTAAATTTACAGAAATAAGTTCAGGCGGAACTATGACTCACAAGGCGATATCAATTCCATAACATCACTAATTGTATTAGTAAGAAACACTACTTTATGTCCTTCATCTTCATTGGCATTTTTCATTTAAAAGTAGATTACTAATTGATGAAATATAAATCTTGAATTACGTTCGTTTTAAGACCAAGAAGACCGCCTTTCCTTGGACGAAGTGTTGCAGCAGGGCTGATTCGCAGATGTAACTCTTTTTGGCGTCGTCTCCATCTCTAATAAAAGGATCACTAGTGTCTTGGACATTAGATCAAACATCAAATAGAAATTTGGAATCCTTATACATGTAAGTATAGCAGTATTTAACTATCAGCTATTGAGTATGACGAAATATCCCTGCTTATCTTTCCACACTATAAAATGTGTGTATTTTAGTTATAAAATCAACTGTATCGACCAAAATGTCATTGTTCATGTTATATCCTATACCGACCAAACGGAAAAATACACTAACCCATTTCAACGGCACATTTCTCCCCTTAAACGTGCAATTCGACA
Organism: Mercenaria mercenaria; assembly: GCF_021730395.1. NCBI lineage: Eukaryota > Metazoa > Mollusca > Bivalvia > Venerida > Veneridae > Mercenaria > Mercenaria mercenaria. The sequence goes on from NW_026459155.1 coordinate 65,962, forward strand.
AAAAAGGTACTATGCCTTTTGAACAATCGGTTAATATATTCCATTAACGGAAACATAAAATTAACAGGGTCTGTTGACGCTATGTTGAGGAGATGGAGTCCTGTGCACAATGGATGATAAATCGGCAATTATTCAATAACTTCATAAAACCCATGTATTTTAGGTGTGAAGTGCGCTGTACAATGTGTCTCATTGTAATCTTAGGGATAGGGTATGACATGTACATTGATCTGGTGGCAGTGGTATCGACTGCTATTTAAATCACTTAGGTTTGAAGCTGAACTTAACAAGCGTTGAAATTAAGAACAGCTTCTGCATTCTTATGAACTGAATACTGCATAACTATACAAAATTAAGAATTTTGATTTTAACTGTTAAGAAACAACATTAATAAAATAGATTCCAGGCATGCTTTGAAGATGCCGATAAATGACCATCTTCGCTGAATATAAGCATCTAAGGTACATTAACATTAGCGAAGACATTAATGGGCGAAAACATGAAATATTCTATGAATAAACATGAGTGTAAGCAGTAATTAAAACGTTCCATCGATGCACTTTTTCTGTCGAGCCTTTGCCCTGAAACGCGAAGACACGACAATACAAAAACGACATATAGCAGCCACCACAGGGATGTGATCGACTATCAAACAATACAAAGAGTCATGATTTCCATTTACATCTAACTAATTATTAAAACGAAACTGACTACTGTTAAACTAAATGTTTCTTCAGTTTCCAGAAAGATGTCATGTTTTGAAGCGTTAGATGGTAGATAAGGACACAGATGGCCGATTACTCAGATGGGCATCTGTTTGAATATGTTTCAAATTTTCGACATGACTATATCAAAAGCTTGGTAGAATGCATGTGTCTTCGACATTCTGACATATCTTTGGTTTCTACTGGCTTTGGTTTTTTCTATAAATGATATTAGGTTCGGAGATTTGAAACAGATTAACCCACATACAAATCTTTTTCAAAGAGTTTCTAATTAAAGATCACAATAGATTTATTTATATTTCATATAATAATGTGCAAACGATTTTTCAACTTCATCAGTTAATGCCTGAACGTTTGAAAACTGACGAAACATATTGGGCCATAACAGAGGGTTTTCATGGCTTTTAAATTTTGACTCATCAGTTTGGATAATCTGCATGTATTGCAGATAGCATCTAAAACTGAGAGGTAGATTTAGCCCTTTGCCAAAGACAACCAAAAAATGTTGCAGGCTCGGTTTGATTGAGCCAGTTCATTACCGTCCATGCTCTCTAACCCCGAGTTGAGCAGAACTCCACATTTACACATATTATAACTACCAGTATATAATTTAGAGACATCGCCAGATGTATTCATACGGCGATGCGCATGGAACCTTCAATGATGCGCAGGGTGCAATTCCATAAAAAGCGGCGTATGGTCTCCAGATAAAATAATCGCTTTGCCCTAAACAATAAAACAATGGGCATAACTAAACAAGCTGGAATTTATAAAGCGGATCTGTGGTTATGGAGCCTGCTTATCACAGAAAGTAACTGCCAACTTCCCCACATGAATCAGAGGTGGAGAACTAATGATTTCAGACACAGTGTCGTTTATCAAATAGTCACGGAGAACATACGCATGGTTGTCTTGTTTAAATCTAGGTCAAGTGAAAAAATGTATTATCAAGGGTCAAAAACTATGTCACTAGGTCAAATCAAAGAAATACCTTATCTATGCAGTAGGAACTGCATTTTACACTTTATCTTTATGAAATTTGATGAGAATGTTTGTCTGGATAAGATCTAGGATAAATTTGAACATGGAATAACTGGAATAAAAACTAGGTCACCTGTTTAAATCAAAGGAAAGCTTTAAATATGTGATAGAGGCTGAAGTTTTTCAATCGATTTTTTTATGAAATTTGGTCAGAATGATTGCCTTGATGAAATCTAGGTCAACTTTTAATATGGATTATCTTGGATCAAAAGCTAGACCACAAGGAAAAATAAAAGAAAACAATTGTGTTTGCAATTGGAACTGTATTTTATACCGGACAAATGCGATGCTGGCGATTTATGAAAAAAAAGAATGAAAATGCGCGAATTAAAGCCCGCGCGAAACTGCCTTTCTGCCGTTTGCGCGCAATTTCATGCTAGTGAATTTAATTGATGTCACAGTACATGAATAAGGAAATGCGATTACCGGCTCGGGCAGTTTTTTTTTTTCATGATTTCGCAATTCAAAGATGCTAACGTTCTTACGTCATAATAATTATGACAAAATTCAAATTCTAAAGAAAGATAAATTTACTCAAAATCTGAAGTGACGACCCTTTCGACAAACGCGTCTGATTGGTTTAGATAAAAGATAAATTGATAGAAATGAAAATAGCCGAGAATATTAGAATTTCAATTCTAAATAAAGTTTTTAAATTCAGAATTCGATCACTTCAGTAATTATGTCAATAGTTGTATGTTTAATTGAGGTTGCTAATTAAATGCTGACATTGTTAAAACACTATATGCATTATGATTAGCCTCCACGTAAAGTTGTCCTATAAAGTTTATCTAGCTCGTTAATCAGCATGACTGTTTAAAACTTTAAGATTTTAGATTCATTAGTGCATTTGATCGTGCTCGTACATTTATGAAGTCACAGCGAATCTGATATTTGTACAAAGTATATTTTATTTACCGGTACTAACAAACAAACTGGTCGTGTTCTGAACGAAAGGCAATTACGGTATCATATCTGAATGTAATATAGTGTAATAGGTAGTGTAAACAAGTACCAGAGCCACTTCTACTAAAGTTACAGGCAACCCTTGCTGTTCACATTATAATTTCACGCATTAATTATTCTCTAACTGAATTATCTTTTTTATAGAAAATGTATAGTGCATATTTTCTGATCTGGCGGAGATATTTTTAGTACAGACTGTACCATTAAAATCAATAGGTGCATATCGGATTTATTCGTAAGAAGTCGATACTTTCCGTATCGGCTATTCTGGCTGATAATACAAAATATAAGTCGCTGATTTATAAATTTGGTTTACACAGAGGATTTTTATTAAGAAATGTGGAAAGTGATTCGTGTGGGTTCAGTCCCCGATGACTCCTAGTGATATATTTCAAATATTATTCACCTTTATCTTCAATTTCTTTTATATACTTTTTATATTTTATGTCTTGTTTTTTTCTTTTAATTTTGTATATAATCGTTTTTATTTTTCTTTATATCAACAATTCAATTTTACAATGACAATGACAATAAAACCATTAAAATCTAGTCTTCTCCCTCGCTATGCTGGTCAACTGACAGCGACACTGGAAAGACTAGATCAGTGTGTGTTCATTTATATATAATAAAGAAAAGTTTTCAATTTGCTCGTGAATATCGTGCAATTCTCGATAGTTTAAATACCAACCTTTAAACTATTTGAAGGTCATTAATAAAGGAATTGAAAACCAAGTACATAAAATACCAGATAATTAATATGTTATCTAAGCCGTTGCAGATTTTGAAGAAAACAGGCTGTTTTTGTTAAACGAAAAAGAGAAAAACTCGAGATATATCAAGATATATATTTTAATGAAATCTAAAAAATAGTAATCCTATCACGGGATCGGACCTGCGTCCTTTTCAATGCGAGGTAATTGCCCTAACCAATACACCAGTCGGTCGGTCATGAATCAATACGCATATTTTGCATTAACATTAACATATCTATTCCCATTTGCGGAGAATTCGACGGAATGAAACGAAACCTAACGATGTAGCCGATTACCCTACACTCAATGATAGAATGGCCCATTTATGACCTTTCTATAAATATCTCCGCCAGGTCAGAAAATATGCACTAAAGCACATGCCGATTCTAAGAAAATATAGCCCGATCGCTTAGATCAATAGTGAAAGTGCAGATCTGTTTATCATGGGCTTTAAGTTTCAACTCCCCGACTATTTTGCGATGTGTCTGTAGGAGGACTTGATAGTTAGTTACTGAGAACAAGTTAGTACTGGTGCTGAATCCAGAGGTCCTTGTTAAAACGGCACTAAATACAAAACAAGCAAAAATAAAATAAGAAATTATAAACAATATATATTATACAAATGATGTATAAATATAAAAATGAGATGAATTGTATCTCGTAAGTGGACAAAACTACTATCCCGCTACATTCAACACTGCTCAAAACTGTTAATGCAACACAGAGCTATCTCCTTAGCGACATGACTATCTCCTTCGCGACAGAGCTATCTCTCACAATAAAAAGTGAATAATTTTACTCCCGAACCTTTTTCGTTACATATTTTATTTCCAAATGCATTGTATATTTTACAGCTATCTCACGCCTACTCGGTTTGCTTCTTAATATTAGTTAAAATGTAAATATTTGACAATGAAAGTGCTTTCATGACGAAATGGCCAAATTTACTTCAAAATCAGCTTATTGGTAAACAACACGACGACCACAAATTAAGAATGAATTAGCAAACTTAAAGTTCTCTGTAAAGTTAAATCATATCTACATCGCCTACCATTGCCCGATTTTTGATATTCGATACACTGCTTGTAAAAATGCAAAAAATATGATGACACTCACCTTTGTTGATGTTCTTTTATCGCGACGTGCACTACCTCGGAAGTTGCGAGAGAGCAGTTTACCGTATACCTCTTAAAGAGGTAGCTCTGTAGTTTAACCAGGCGTGTATATGGGTCAAGTGGTTCTCTAGTTATTGGTCGGAAATTGTTTTCCATGTTCATGTCCCTTTGAAGTTTACCTTGACCAAATAGCAACATAGACAATAGAGATCATCGTATCTGTTTGAAAGTTCTATGTCAAATGATAGTATCAAGAGCTCCACCTGAACGATGTCAATCGTTGTTCATCTATACGTGTACGCTAGAATGCGTGCGTATGTTCAACAGTTCAACATAAATGTGCAATGTGAATGAAATAAACAATACAAACGATAGTTGTGAAAATAGAAAAAGAGGAAAACCACAAGTTACCCACATGACATGAAAATGTTGCAGGCTTGGTTCGATTTAGCTTGTTCGTGAACAGTAGTTGAAATGCAAGATACCGTCAATGCAATCTGACTGAAGTACATCTCCTATTACGCTACGCATAGGATCTGAGAACGACCTATTCAGAGCCTCGTTCTGACGACCCTTTCGCTAGCCAATCAGAGCCCAACTTACAACATCTTGCAAATCTACCTGTAGCCTTGACTTTTGATATTTACAATTCTTATGTCGTAATGTATCAGATAACCGGCTAGCTCAGTCGGTAGGCCACTTGCTTTGTAAACGAGGGGTCCCGGGTTCGAGCCCTAGAATGACTGCACATTTTTCTTACTCTTTGACATTCGAACAAGTCGTCTGATTGGATAAAATAAAAATAGCAATACTGGAAATCCAAAATATACAGAAGACGAATGTGAATGGGTCGTTCTCAGATCTTCGTTTAGAAGATCAAGTA